>NC_058147.1:13105154-13405154 GCF_011075055.1 Mangifera indica
TAAAAAATTGTTAATGATTGGACTCATTGGAATAAGTGGATAAGCAACCAAGGAGGTATTGGTGTGCCTCCAGAAAAGAGTTGGGAATCATGGTGGGAGGAAGAACAAGAGCATCTTCGTCATTCTGGATTGTGCGGAATTGTTGCCGAGATACTGTTATCTCTAAGATTCTTTATCTGTCGGTATGGGCTTGTATATCATCTGAAAATTACGAAGCACACAAGAAGTTTCCCGGTATATTCTTAATGCCAAATTGTTTGGTTTATTTCTTCTTTCAGTTACCCCTTATCTTACAAATATAAATACCATAACCAACATTTTGCGCTGGTGTTTTACTTGACCACAGGTCTACAGTATATTATGGCTGGTGATCTTTCTAATATTGTTTGTGATGAAGGTAAGTACCTAGATTCTTCATATAGTTGTATGCATTTGTAGTTGTATCAGATTCATATCTAAAAGCATACCAATTTTAGGAAAAAATGCTGGTTCATGAAAGTTACAAAGGTGCTACTGTTACTGTTCAGGCAGAATAGAACTCATTCATTGGAACAAATATTTGTAAGTGATTGCCAATAGCTTGCATATTGTGCAACATTTCTAAACTTTTTTTCAACTGTGATATGCTTTTTCACAGTTGCATATTGTGATATGCAAATGTTGCATATTGCCAAAACTCATTCATTGGAAAAAATGTGATATGCCTTTTCAACTGCACCTGTTGCATGTTGTATCTACTGGAAGGCGAAGATTCAGTGCTAATTTCCACCTCCCGTTTCAACTTATCATGGGATTGATATTTTTGACTTTTTTCTCCGTTTGGGTCGTTAAACATATATATGCTTTATCTGAACAACTCCTTTGTCTCGGCTCGTTCAGCATATTCGAGTCGAGCTTGTGAATAGCTCGTTAGGCTCGGATCGTTAAGCATATTCTAGCTGAGCTCACGAGTAGTGTGACTTGTTAAGCATATTCGAGTTGAGTTCGTTAACAACTTGCGAGCTAACGAGCTCAAGTACAAGCTATCTTTTCACTAGGCTCATCGAGCTCGAGCTGTGCCTTAGGCTCACATGAACACTCACCGACCTGAGCTGGAGCTCATTTGAGTTTGAGCTTGATTTAGTTCGGCTCGAATCTATCCCTGTCTTTGAACCGTCAGAATGAAGGAGATCGGGAGTAGGTTTTTAAAATCTCGGATCGAGGAAGACAAGGTAACCTGCCTAGCTTAGTACAGTTAAAATTGGCTCGGTCAAAAATCCAACTAGTCATTCCAACCCAGATATCAACCCGAAATCCTGCTGGACTAGTTCTGATCCGCCTGAACGACGGGCGCGTTACTCATGCACGCATGATAAGGCCGACAGGCGCACATTGAGCGCGTTGGTGCGTGTACAAATACTGTGCGCGCGTGACAGCGCATGTGAAGCAATTGATGCGCGTGGCTCATTTCCAGCCGTGCGCTAAAAGGAGGGTGAGTCTCGAACAACCTTGACAGGCGCTAAAAGGCTCTCATTAAAACAAGACCCAGGCTCAGGAGTATATATTCCTTTTAAATAAAAAAAATCCAATGAATTTATTTATCAGAATGTAAAGACGAGAAGTAGTGAAGTTACCTTGCAAATCAATTGTTCCTCTTAACCTATTACCAGATTGACATAGATGTCTTAAGGATGACAAAGTTGCTAGAGCAGAAAAGTTGACATTACTGATTTAGTTTTAAAAAACATTAACTCTGTAGATGAATATCAGATGAACTCTTAATTCAATACTCGCATAACTAATTTATTGAAAAAAAGAAGAATAGAAAATAATTTCCTGATGAAATATAATTCGTTTAGTAATTAAACAAACTCATGATTATAATTTCCGGATGAAATATATTGATATGATCTTACCATTGGACAACACAAATTTGTCAATCTCATTTTGACAGCTTAGCAACAGTATATTTCTTCCTTGAAGATCAATGGCTCCTTTCAGTATATTTCTTCCTAATTTAGGAGTTTTAATGATGACAGCATGGCAACAGATGATAAGATGTTATTATTGAGGATGTTAAGACTTAAATCCAGAAATTCCAAGTTATTTAAATCTGAAAATAGTCAAACAATTTCATTAGGAAAAAAAAAGAAACATTTCTTACAGCAGTTGGTCACCTTGAATATAATTGAGATGTAAGCTTAATTACCTTGAAAGTTGACAGATCCTTGTGGTTGGCTATTATAGAAGTTGTAGCCTAAACTGAGATACGTTAAGTTACTTAACCCTGATCGCCTTTCGAAACCTACATATATAAGTTGAAATTTAGTCTTCTAGGAGGGGAAAAAAAAAGGGAAATTGAAATTTTTAGCCTTATTTTAATCCGTGTATACATATATGTCACTCGTTTCAAAACTTAAACAAATATACTATAACAACAATTTACTTCTCCAAAATACCCCTCTTGAAATGACCCATGCAGAGATTCTCTCTTTTTCTCTCTTCTTCCTCAACTTTCAAGTGAGGACCCATGCAAAGAGATTCTCTCTCTTTTTTTCTGCAATTTTAGAACTGTACTGTGAAAAATAGAACAAGTGCTCTAGAATGGAGCCAGTGCTTCAAAAACAAAAGAAAGAAGGAAAAAACTGAAAAGTGGAACAGATTTCAGATTAAGAATGCTTCGAAGTAAGGATATAAAACAAAAAGAGTAACCCACCAAAACTTGACCACATCTACTTCATACCTTATATTAGACGCCAGCTACTAGGATGATCAAAGAAGATCATTTGGTAGGGTTTAACTAAAAGAAATGAAAGGTTGACGTTCAATCGGAAAAAAGTTACTAGTTATTACCAGAAAAAAAAAGTTACTGGAAAATAAAAAAAAGGTTAAAAAGGGTTGGCGTGATGCCAACTTTTGGCGTTGATGCCAGACCCGTTGTTCCTAAGACATCTTATATTGGACAGACATCCCCTCTACAGGTGTCATCCTCTTGCTCTGCATACCCCGAGAGTCACATAGGACCTCTGATAATATACATGTTTCCCTTCCATGGATGTCTACTTCTTATGCCTCTCATCCTTAAGAGCACTAGATGGACAAGCCTACAAGACACTTGATCCATGGGACATCGTACAGTGGTGTATCATACGACCGTCTTCAACAGATCTTAATAGAACATAGAAGAGGAATCAGCTCTCAGATGCAGCAGTAATTGGACTAGCACGCTGCAATTATACGTGCAACGTGTAGAGTAGGAGCGATAAGTATCAGTGTTTTGTGAGGAGATGTAATCTCATTGGCAATAACAAACATCGATGTTTCATAGGGAGATATAAGACCGATGGCAACAACAAATATCGATGCTTTGGGGGGAGATGCAAGAACTCCAGACATCATTAAATAATCAAATTACATGACTTGAGGATTCTTATACTCTGGCATCAAGATCAGTACAGGTTATTATCCACCATACTTAATTTTTATTTCAGTTAGTTGTGTTATAAAATAATGATAAACATAAATTTTTGAACTTTTTCCAATTGGATGGCTCATTGGATGATAATGTCCAACAACAAGTGCAGGACCAACTAACAACTGTTTAGAAGCTGATGACAGCTAAAAAAGTGTCAGCTTTCGGATGTGTACTATAAAAAGGGAAACAGTTGGTAAGTCCATTCATAGATTCAACAAAGGCAAAAAATAACAAACAACCGATACCTGAGGATTGTCATCTGGACTCGTAATTGGCTAATGCCTACTCAGCGTTCTTATTGTGGTATTGTTATGCATCAGATAATGACACTCGATGTGTCTTCCTCAGGGGACCAACTAGAATGACCACCTATATGCACAAACCATTGTGGACCCAAATTGTAACCCTAGGGCAATGGTTGGAAAACACAGTATATACCCTTCCTTTATATTTGTTCATATTAGTTATCACTTTCAACTTATGATGTAATTTATCTGTGTACACAACACATTGAAGCTTTTATGGGAATACTCCATAAATCTTTCCCAGATGGTAACTAGCTGACTGTTTCGACATAGTTCGTTAGACTTCTCCTATAGTGCTACGATAAATTTAAACGGTTAGGTGCAAATATGGATTCTAGATCAAATCAATGGCATCTCACATCAATAGTTAATGAATTCTTTTGGCCATAGAGCAGTGTTGACAAGGTGGTGTACAACTGTAAGTTATTTACGATATATTTGATTATTGGTACTTATTTCTCTTTATTGGTTGGCAGGTATTCATTTCCCTTAACATCGACAACCAACATTTGGTATGTGGCATATTGGATATCAACAATTGGAAGTTGTATGTATACGACTCTACCCAATATACCACTAGCTTAAAGAGGATGAAAAAGTTAATGATGCCATATAAGACACTGACCCACCTAATGAAGGCGAGTAATTTCTATACATCAAAGGGAATTCAACTGCCAGATACTCCACCGATATTACAATATAAGTGTGTTCGTGATGTGCTAAAATAAGATGTAGGAAGTAGAGACTGTGGCCTTTTTTTACTTATGCTTATGAAATACCTTGCCCGAGATCAGCCATTTAATTTCACATCAAAACATTCCAAAAGGTTAAGAAAGCGCGTGGCTATAACCATATTCCAAGGAAGGGCCCTCAGCAAGTATTTACTGTTTGAATGAATTGGATGTCATTTTATTATTGTTTAAATGATGTCATTTTATTATTGTTTTATTGACGTATGGTATAGGCAAAAAATCAAATATATACATAAAATGATAGGCTAACAAATAAATGTTGTGGTAATTCTATTCTACTATTTTGAACCATTGCCATCGCGTACATGTAAGGGTTTGAACATAAAAATCAATACATTAAAATTTGTACAAAACCCAATAGATAAATTACATAAAATTAAATGTGCAATATACAATTGAAATTATAATATCAAACACAATTAGAACATTAACAATGATAACCTATTCAGCTATATGGGTTGCACCGTGACTACGACAACCTCGGCTTTGTGTGTTACTTGGTGTGCAGAATGAGCTAACCACAGGTACTGGAACTGTACTCTAACATTTCAAGCGAGTATAGCCAGGTTGATGACATCGACTATAGTATTATTGTCAAACTTCCTCTCTTTGCGAAGGTCTTCTTGCATGATTGGAAAGACGACAAAACCTTCATTGCTCTCTCATTGGAGGATAAATCACAGACATATTTGATAGTGCCTAAGTTGATTAAACCCCTAGTGGATTAATATCTTCTTCGTACACCTTACGTAAATATTCAGTAGAGTAAGATGCACTGACCTAGCCGACATAGTCTAACAGGTTATTATACCTTGTTATAGCTGAAGCGTGTGCACATAAAATCTGGGAATGTTGAAATTTCCCACAATCACACATTCGATATAGAAGATTCATGATGAACACTTGTTGTCGTAAATCATGAACTTCGTATTGTTGCATTTTGATTGGTTTAACAACCATGTTAACAGATTTAAACATATGTCGAGCAAGCTTGTCCTCAGCCTATGGTGTTAACAGGTGAGATCTCTCACCTGCAAAAAACAACTAAAATAAATGTGATGAAAAAATAGAAACATCATCAAAATTTTAGTCATATGAACTAGCCATGTTTCACCTATTGAAAAACCAATGTTGCATTGTGCTTCAAAAAAACTCAACCAATATAATGATAGACAAAATACGAGTAGTCCATGTCAAAGCATTGAAGGACTCAACAATATTGGTTATTATAATTTTGTACTGTTATCCTCCAAAGTGGGCACACGCTTATCTTTCATACCTAATGTCGATCAAATAGGCTATTGTAGCGGGATTTACTTTGGCAATTCTACTTATATTAGCTTGAAAGTTAGTAAAGTGATATGCCTTAACAACTTTCCAAAATAGTCCTTCAATATTTTTGTTTTTTTGAACTACGAACGCATGTTACCCTTTATGTGGTAATTACAAAACCCATGATGGGCATAAGGCATTACATTCACAACCAACGTAACTATTAAATAATGGAAATTAGAAATAATGGCCAAATCTGACAAATCACCAATGCACATGCTAAAGTATGTCAAAAAAGGCGTCTATGTATCTATTTTCTCCTTGTACCCAATACCTAATGTGAGTGGGTAAATTTGATTATTACCATCTTTCACAACAACAATGAAAAGAGACCCAAGATACTTTCCTTTTAAGTGTGAAACATCAATGCATATCACTAGGCAGTAGAATTATTGGAACCCTCTTATAGAACACCTCATACACATGAAAAAAACTTGAACCTATTTTTTGGATTGATATCAATACGTGTCACAGTTCTTGGGTTCTTAAATTCCAAATTATGACAATACTCGCATAATATACCAAAGGACTCTTCCGAAGATCCTTGTAATGCATTTATTGCATATGTTTTGGCATGCCATGCTTGCGTGTAAGATATGTCAATTTTGTACTTATCTACCATGTCTGAAATAATTTCCTTTGGTCGATAAATGCTATCAACCACAAATATTGACTTAAGCATGTTCCCTAACAATTTTGTACCAGCTTATCGATGGTGCGACAATATTTGATCCCGCAAACAAGTGTGGGTCTCATCCATACATCGTAAGACTCAATAGTCTCTATCTTGCTCTCTTGTTGCTTATGCCCACCATTTACATTGTGGGTGTACACACTTAATCTCATACTGTTTGTTATCGGAGTGACTAACCTTCTATTGAATTCCTGTCTCTAAGGCATATGTTTGAAATAATGCTTTCAATTATGCCTTGGAGTTATAAAAACCCAATACTTGTAAATGGTTACCCCTTCATATTGCCTGATTACTAATACCTACATTCTCAACATCAACAACAAGCTCAGGAACCCATTTAAATAGATTTGGATTATGGATATGACTTTGATATGCTCCAATATTCATAAAGCCATGACGTCTTGTGTTACATTCAGCCCCTCCGTTACAAGCATGACTTTGATTTCTACCAACATCTTAGCTCGAAACACCATACATGTCCTCATTAAACCCCGAGAATTCTTTGTTGTCATTATCATCATCCTTCTCCTCCTCATTACCTTCTACTTTATAATCCTCATCCATGTTATCATCATTATCATCATCAACACCATAATTCCAACCAAACTCTTGAAAAAATTGTGGATATGCCTACTTATCTATTGGATGATTTTCCCTTTCTTCCTCATGAACATCTTCGCCTTGTTGATTGTCCTTTCCATTAATTTAACTCTCGATAATAAACAGTTTTGTGTATCCTTGTGAACTTCTTACCATAACCATCAAAAACTCCATATCATCATTGTCTACAATCTTCTGTCGGACCCATATCACCTAGTGTAAATACGTACACATTTGACTGACTTCGATCGAGTCTTAGACGATAGCTAATTTTTGCAATGAATCCTTCAAAATCAATATTTGTGTCAATACACATCCCTCTCTCATTCCCACCAACATATCTTCCCATATTATCATCACCTCTAACCCATTAACCTCCATAGCGAATCTTAAATGTAACTTTTTCCATCCTGACTAAAGATAAACCTAAAAAACATTAAAACTCCAAATTACACTATTTTACAATTTTTTCAAATTAAGCCCCAAATGCAATACCAATGAAACCAAGTTTCATACATATGTATTTATAACACATTAAACTATCATATCATCAAGTGATGTACAAAAATTTATTAAGGTAAGGCAATAAAAAACAGAAGAAAATGATAGTAGAAATTTTGTAATTTTTTATGTAACTTTCTACTAAGACAAGGAAAACAATACATACACGAGCACTAAATTGGAATAAACAAGCATAAGAAATAAAGGAATTGAGTGCAATGGAAGAAAACAAAAAAATAAAAATAAATTCATTAGGGTTTGGGGGGTTGGCGTTAACACCAAGACTAACCCTTGGCGTTAACACCAAGACACTAGCCTGCTCTTCAATAGAATTTTCCTAGCCTGTATTTTGGTATTTTATAACCATCATTACAACATTAAACAATATTATAACAACTTTAAACAATAGAAACAACATGAAATAATAGCAATAAACAATCTAACAATATGAAATCACAATAAAATTAAATTTTACATGAAGTTATGAACATGAATCTACCATACTTATTTCATTTTCAATTGTTCATAAAGAAAACACATAACATATGGGCTTAAGTCAAGACTGACCTGAATGTGGATGATTTTGCTATGAAGTCTTTGCAGCATATGTTAATTCTCTTAATAAATTTAACAATTTTTGTCTCTCCCTCCCTTGTGTTCTAGTTGAATCTTTTATAATGGTTTTCTCACGAATTTTATTGTTCAATCACGTGTCTTCTTCCATTAATATTTTATTTTTTTCATTTTTGTTATGAAAATCGCAGCTTATTGAACATTTTTGTAGACTTCTTTATTTTTTGTTTCTACCAACATATATAACTTATTAAATTTATCAGCCATGAATGATTCTTACCTTCGTTTTTAACAAATCAAGGGACTCTACTGTTAGAATATGCCCTAAAAACCAATCGCTTTAATTGGTTTTAAGGATTGTATATCTTGCATATACATTATTAATAAAAGAAAAGTTTTGTCATACTTCACATGTTTTCAACGTCACTTATATATATATATGTTGTTGTAGTTGTATATTACATCCATATTAACTACATGCATACGACATGTGAAAGGTCCCGATGAGTTTTAATAAACGTCATCAAATCGTTCCCTGCATAGGCAATCTGTTTGGGCAATAGTATTGTATAGTGGGTGTGTGCTATATCATCACAGTATATCAATGGATGATATTAGACATGGTGGATATACACATGGGTAAACAATGGAACCATTTGATGGTTAGAGAACTGATCAAAGGTTATTCTATTATATTGTTTATCGAACGTGACCGTTGAACGATGATCACATGGGCATTAATATGTAGTCAATGATACATCATGAATCATACTAGTGTAGAGATCCTTTGACTTGAGATATCACAGTTGTGCTTCATTCTAGAACGTATGGTTCATACGACATATACCACGAGGCTAATCATGTCTCGTTCAGAAGCTGTTTTTATCATATGTTGCTTGAGCGAGAGGACAAGTGATGATCATACAAGGATCCATCAGCTCGACTGCTCCCGAGTTTCCATATGAATATCGAGAAACATGAAAATCTAAGACACTGGCCAGTGTAGATAAAAGACCACAAGAAAAGAGTTTCGATGTGGCACGTTTTGATGTATTACTTAATATTCGAAAAGATTAAATATTAGATTTTGGCATTCCATGAATCCAAGTTTAATAGGGATGTAATGACAGAGGGATTGGACTACATGGTAAGTATGAGTAAGAAAGGTTCATTTGATATTATGTGAAGCTTGTATTTCATTGTGATGTAGGGGTCATGGGACATTGGTAGATGATACCACATGATCAGTGGGAGCTTCATTTTGTAGTGGAAAATGAAGTATATCGGTTAACAACAGTTTTAGGTTATATAATAATATAATGAAACGTATCGTCCTATATAGGGCCCACGGCTATGTCACTATGAACCTTGAAGGTCACACCTATATTTCAAGGAAGAAAATGGTGTTATGAAGTTGAAAATATTTATCTATGGTTGGCTAGCACTTTCCGAGGATAAAAATTGTGTTTTTTCGAATAAGATTCGGAAAAAGGGCAAAATTGTCATTTTACACCTTTTAAATTGTTTAGAAAGTTAAAATGATTAATTTTGGACATAAATGAATTAACATGTGTCAAATTCTCATTTCTCTTATGTATCCACCAATGAGAATTAAACATATGTTTTAACTTGATAATTATCAAGTTTTAATGCAATAAATATGAGAGAAAATAAAGAAAAATATACATTTTTCTTTTCTTCTTCTTCTTTGCCGGGAAAAGCTTCTCCTTTCTTCCATTTTTCTTCCTTGAATGGTGTAAGTCAAGAGATCACTTATTTTAGTGATTCAAGCTTCCAAACTTCAAATCAAATTACAAGGTAGTTTACATGTTTCTATGTTTTATTTCTTGAAAAACCATGTAAACTTTTCAATACCTTTGTTACATATGATGTGAACATAAATTAAAAATTTTAATTTTGTTGCCAAAGTCCTTCATCTACTTGTTCAAAAGGAGAGAACAGAGAAAGGTTTAGATACCACTTTTCTAATTCCCTACTTCGTAAATCACCAAGATCAAGTTTAATCACTCTGCCTGTTTTATTATTACACTCACCCTTTCCCATTCATAGCACTAAGAATTCTCCACCTAGTTCTCCAGATTGTTGAACTCAGAAGGAAACAAGTGTTTAAGTTTCAAGAGAGCAAATCTCTTTTGCTCCCAACAACCCTCACTACACCACCCTTCTAATGACACTAACATCAATACTGTGCAAACCCATAACCATTTTGAATCCATCTTACTTGATTTATAATACCTATGCTCACTAAGACTTGAAAGATAGCTTGTACTTTCACTCTATTTATATAAGAAGCAGCTCCCTCTCTTTTGCATCATATAACCATTTTTTGCAAAAGAAACTGGAGAAATATTTTTTTTCTACTCAGATAAATCCGTTAATTAAGATATGAAAAGGGTCCACCATATTATTTTCTAAGTGATGGGTTCATAAACAAAGAAATTGCAGGGATTTCCAATATAATACTTAAAAGAAAAATATGGATCTATACTAATTAATTAGTGAAAATAACTATATTCCATTCGAACTTTATCAAAATGACAAGTTTTCACCTTTAATGTTGAAAAACAATAAATTTTTGCTTTTTATCTAATTTTTTTCATCAACTTTAATAGTAAATATTTAAGTCATTTTATTTATTAAATTTTAACAATTGATTATAATTTAAAAAATCTTGCATCTTCCATCCAATTCTCTCTCTCTTCTTTCTTTATAACTACTAATATTGAGTGTTAAGACAAAAATTTCACTAGAGATAGCAATTTTCACTACTAGGCTCACTTGTAAGATAATTGGTTGAAAATACTTACCTTTTATCTACACAACTACTAATAATCAAAATGTAACACCTCTTTTCGGAAGCATACCCCTAACGGTAATTATCTTGAAGTGACATGTCATGTGTAAATAAATGTTTAAATTAAAAACACTCATTTAATATGTATGAATAAGTATGTCAAAAGGTGTTCCAAAAGTGTATTTAGCAATTAAAATTAAATTAAAGGTTTGATGCTCTCTCTTTCTCTTAAAGAGACAAATTGGTGAAGATGATTCATGAGAAGATGAAGACAAATGGACTTCCATGATGTAACACCCATAGGTAAGTTCAAGGGCATTTTAATCTTTTTCCCTAGTTTGAAATTTGGTGATTAATAATTTTCAAAGGTACACGCCAATGTATGAAAGCACACATAGCCATGTATGGTCAGTAGAAAGTCAAACTTTTGGATTAGATTGTAATCACAGTGAAATAGGAAGTTGCTTTAGTTATGCAACTTGATACATGGTTGTATATGACCTATACACTCCCATGTATTCCATGTTGGATTGAAAATAAAAATGTGATAACCCTAATTCTCTCACATTATCATTCATAACCAAGAAAAGCAAAGAGTTTGTGAGAGAGAAAGAGTAATTTTGTCATCGAAGAAGTCCTCGTCAATCATCAGAATCACTATAGACATACAAGGGAAGTGTTTTCACCAGAATCCAAGTCAGTGGCATAACTTCCCTTGTTTGATCATGAAATTTTAGAGTTTTACTATTATACACATGATTTAGGGTTATTTAGGTATAACAATGATGATCTATATGATATGTTTGATTTAATATGCAATTGTAATGAGTTATATGCTTACCTAGCCTCTTGATTGTATAGATTTGATGAAATTAGAGTTTACATACATTTGAGTAGTAATGTGTATGCATGTTCTTGCATGTATGTGATGGATTTTAGTGGATTAGGTGTGGAAGAGACTATTTGATTTATATGTATACATCCAAGAATCATATCAGCATGATTATGGTATGAATGTTATGTGTTTTGGCTTGATAATACAATAATGCCCAGAAGTGAATGTATATAAGTTGTAATACATGTTTTCCAATACGTATACCTATTTAGGGCTCTCTAGAGAGATGATCAGAACTAGTTGGTATGGTTATAATGATTGTTTTATGTCTGTGTACTATAGAAACCCTTGGGACATGATTTCTATATCGTGACACACAACCGTGTATGGCTCCATGCACACTGGTGTCTCATTCCAAAAATTTTGAAAGTTTGAGATTCTCATCGTTTTGAGGGAAGACATGCACGGTTGTATGGTATAGGACACACACTTATGTATAACTTTCCCAAATAGGAAATGTGTGCAGCTAAAGACACGTGGATCATTGTGCACAAGAGTGTGTCTAAAGCATCTCGCCATGATATGTTGAGTGACACACATCCCATGTATATAAGTTAGGAGGCATACAGGTTTGGGTGGAGAAACACATGAATGTGTACCCCTAGACAAAGACAAAAGATAATTATACCTCTAGACTAAGTGCATAGAAGACAAGAACTAAGCAAGAATAATAATGAGCAACTAGAGAATGAAAAATTCAAGAAAGACTTAATATAAGTGCCAAACTATGTGGTCAATGCCACAAGTTGTAACATCCCTCCCTAGAAGTACTACCCATTGAAGGAGAAATGTTACGAATTAATATTTGGAGCATCTAATTTTTTTTTTCTTTTTAAAAATACTTTAAAATAAATGCATCATTAAAAGTGTTTAGGAAGTATTCCAAGAAAAATGAAAATCTGGAAGCGAACAAAAGATGTATATACTCATATGAAAACTCATCTGAAAGCATCTAAAAACAGGGAGTAATCATATGCAACTGTACCATAATGTCAAAAAGTCAAAAGTCGATAAGAACATGCCACTGTATGCATATAATATAAACCATAGATAACCTGCTCCAACCAGATCTACCTACACTGACCTGACCCTACCTCGCAGCTACCTCGATCACATATACCTACAATCAGGAAAGAAAAGGGAGTGAGTGATAAGAACACTCAGTAAGGGGAAACAATCAAGTAAACTATCTTTTTTTTTCCTATTCTAACTCACTTTTGGGACTCAACCTCACATCTTAACCTCTATAAGAGATTGAGGGGATAATTTAGTTTACTCTTTACTATTTGGGTTATACTTTGTCCCATCTGGTATCTATTTGATACTTTCTGGAAGCTAACTATAGGGATTTGGTACTTTTCTAAGCTCAAGCTCTTTTTCTTTCACTACACTATTTCTGAATTTGAGTTGAGCTCTACTGTGAGCATGCTCTATTGCGAGCGGACCCTACTAAGGGTCCATGTCCTACTACGGATGTGTCCTACTGCGGACGTGCCCTACTGCGGACGTGCCCTACTACGGGCGGTGTATTGTAAAGTGCCCCCTCATAGTTTATAGCATGCATACGGGTCTTATATCTTACTAATTTTGTTTCCATTTAAATTTATTCATAACGCACCAGACATTACTCTTGGGACGATCCCTAAATCTTGAGCTCCAAATTCTTTTTCTTGTTTTTCTTTCTTTTTCTTTTCTTCTTTTCTTTCCTTTCCTTTCCTTTCCTTTCCTTTCTTCTTCCTTTTCTTTCTTTCTTTCTTTCTTTCCTTCTTTCTTTCTTGCCTAGAATTACGAAACACTGTTCACAAAACAGTCATTTAGCAGGGCAGCCTTCTTTTTCATACAATTTAACATCCCAAACGGTTTCTAATTCATACAAGCTATATATCGTTGAAAAGAGGATTCAAAGATCTTTCCAACGAGCTATAATAGCACTCATAATTCAATAGATAAGGCAGTCAAAACGTGAGCTAAACTCAGTGATAAAATTACGAAATACTGTTCACAAAACAGACATTTAGCAGGGCAGCCTTCTTTTCATACAATTTAACAGCCCAAACGGTTTCTAATTCATACAAGCTATATATCCTTGAAAAGAGGATTCAAAGATTTTTCCAACAAGCTATAATAGCACTCATAATTCAATAGATAAGGCAGTCAAAACGTGAGATAAAATCAGTGGCAAAACTGCCTCCCCTGTTTATTTGGTAAAACAGTCCTTGTGGTTCATGTAATATTTAACAATCCAAATGATCCCCAATTCATACAAGCTATATATCACTGAAAAGATCATTCAAAGAGCTTTCCAACAGGATATAATAGCACTCATAATTCATCAAATAAGTGGCAAAAACTGTAAATATTATGTAACCTTCTACCATGAACAAAATCACATATATAGAAATCCCAAATGGCAAAACAACATTCCTCAACATCAAAATCATCATTTATAACATAGATCCAAGGAACCAAAAGCCTAAAACATGCCACATATCAAGGATGATACCCCTTACCTTGTTTCAAGCCAAATCTTTGCAAGTTGGCTTCCTCCTCTTTGTTTTGCTTCCTTTATCACCAAGATCACTTTAAATCAATACCAAAACACACTAACATATTCACATAACATGCATATAAATATAGATAAAAGGAGAAGGAAGGAGATCTTTGGTTACCAAAGCTTCCAAGGTGCTTTTCTTTTTTTTTTATCTTCCAATATCTCTTCAATTTCTTCCTTTGGCTTCAAGAAAGCAAAGAAAAGGCATGAAGAATGGTGGCTGCTGGAATATGGACGGAAATGATGGAAAATTCTTCTCTCTCTTTATATCTAAAGCCTTATCTCTTTCTCTTTTTCTCTTTGTCTTTTTCCTTTTCTTTTTGACTTTTTTTTTGTATTTTTATATCTATATATAAATAACTATATATATAAAACACAGCCATACATATATATATTTAAAATGGGAAAAATCTCAAAACAGGGTCAAAAGACATAATTACCCCTGAAATATACTTGAGGGTATTACACAAGTTTAGACCGAGTCAAATCCAGGTCAACAGTTAACAACCTTAAGGTTATTGTCACACATTAGATAGTCACCAACTATGTGCATAAATGACAAAAGTCGTAAAGCAAACAGGGCCAGATACCCATGAGATGCATCATATGCTTGGTGCTAAAGTGCATAGCCACCTAGTTTAGTTCAAGTGTGCATGATAAAGATGTGACTTTTAGATATTCCTAATATGATTAACCGGATGCACCGCATATGTACCCCAAGTAACGGTCATCTTTGGATGGTTAGTCAGTAGTGTTGATTAGCTTATGTGGTAAGGGAATACGCTACTTTCATAAATTTCTCTGTGTGATCAAGTGTTCTAGTTGGTTAGTCTAATAAGTCATTTGGCATGTGCACAAGACATGATAGTGGCTTTTACCAAGGCATCAAATATGCTAATTCCAGCTTAGGTCTTCTTAATTTTTGTGAATAATCTATGTTAAGGCACTAAGGTGTTGTAATATGACAACATTTAGTTTACAGATGGAATGCAAGTTTTAACATCAATTTGTTCTTATTACTTTTGGGTGTTGAAATGTCACCACTTACTGAGTTTTACTTAAATCTTTCCTTTCGTTTGTTTTGTAAGTAAAGGTGAGTAGTGGGACAGACAGGGGATCTAACAGTCTAGCAAGTAACTTTGTGAAGGAGAAGGGTGCTTGTGGCATTTCATTTTTATCAAACATATAACTATCATTATTATTATTTTTTAGACACAGTGAATACTTATAATTTATACAGTTATTTTATATTAAAGATTTTCATATATTTATTATTTAATGAGTTTTGATTAATAAAATAATTATTTTTAGTGCATCATCTTTTACACATTTTATGATCATGATCATGCATTAATGGTTTTAAATAGTTTAATCATACACGTCTTTTTAGGTCACATTCTCATCAGAGGTATGTATCTGAAGAGGGGTGTTACACATGGCTTTGAAGTTGATGAAGATAGATGATGGCGACCATTGTCGAATGAAGCATGGGTAAATGAAGTGCACAACCCATGCTTCGATTTGACGAATCTTTGGCTGCTATTCTTCAAGGAGAGCACTAGGAGGGGAAGAAAGCGCTAAATAAGAAGATGGGTAGGAGACCGAAGTTGGCTAATGATAGAGAAGGGAGGAAAAAAATAAACCCTATGGGGAAAAGTGAAAGTTTTCAAAATTTAGGGCTGGGGGAAAATTGTTAGTTTTAAAATTTTAGAGGGGAAAGGAGATGAAATTTTATTTTTTTAATATTAAATATTAAATGACAATTATATCCTTTAAACTAACTAATGTTATTAATTTTAATAGAGAACAGGTGAATATTTGAATTTTTTAAACTTAGGAGATGGAAATTTGGTAATGCGCTAAACCTTAGGTGGGAATAAGTTTTTTGGCCTAATGGATTGTAGTAGAAACTTCTCCTTTTCTTTTTCTTTTTTTTCTTACTCATATAGTCTTGCATATTCTCTTAGTACTTGTCTGAGTTGTGATGAAATTGCATAGGAAAAAAAAATCAAAGTCTGAATTTATGATGAACTTCATCTAACTTTGTTGAACTCAAATTAGCTACATAAATTTCATAGTGAGTTCTTATTTGTAAAATAAATTTCTTCCTTAATTATAGATTTAATATTTAGTTTAGATAACTTACTCACAACATACAGAAAAAAATTACTATTAGTAGAGGGATAAATTTGGAGAGAAGAAACAAGAGAAAAATAATAATTACAATATGAAATAATAAAATAATAACAAAATTATTTTGTTAATTAAATATTTGTGCCTAAGTAACTTATCCCAAACTTTATTAGGGAAAGTGTAACTATCCCCTATTTATAGAAATTAATTTCCTAATTTCAAAATAAGGCTTTCCAAAAAATTAAATTTTTTTCTTCTTGATTTTATTTTCAACAATAAGGGAAATTAAAGGATCCATTTTGTCCATCCATATCAATCTATGTTAACTTAATATTCAAGCTATATTATTAAAAATTTGCATGGACATACATTAAAGAATGATAATATTTTATAGTATAATAAAAAATTTTGCACCGCCTATACATAAGGCAAATTGCTAATTAGGCCATCTCACTCCAAAATTAGAGTCAAATCTCTATCATTCATACAAAGGATTCAAGGGCGGATTTTCAAACCCATTCATCTATCAAGTGGGTTATTTTATTATTTTATGGTTTTAATTGGTGTATGATGGTCTCATGTTTGTTTATTGCCAACTCAAAATGTTACCTTGGCTAAACTATTAACACAAATGATCAAATTAGAGACACATTTTGTAAATTATTCGATCAAGTCAATATGGTTGATAGTGCTGGTGAATTTACACCTAAGATATTTAATAATTATTGTATGTCTATAGGGATTAATGTTGAACATCTAGTCCCATATGTCTATACTCAGAACAGATTAGATGAGTCTTTTATCAAATAACTCCAAGTAATTGCATGTACTTTATTACTAAAAACTCAATTACCAACTTCTATGTAGGGACATGCCATATTACATGTTGTAGTGTTAATTTGCTTGTGACTTTTTTCTTATCATCAATATTCTTTCCTACAATTGGTTCTTGGTCACCAACGTGATATATCTCATTTGAGAATATTTGGTTGCGATGTATATGTCCTTATTGCATCTCCTCAACACACAAAAATGGGCCCCTAATGTGAAAGCATTAACAAGGTGATCTTTTTACTATGCGATTTGTAAATTGTCACTTTGATGAGACAACATTCCCACCTTTAGGGGAAAAGAAAATCTCTCTTGAAGTTAGGCATGAACTTACTTGGTATGCACCTATCATGCCTCATCTAGATCCTTTCATATCCTAAAGTGAAACTAAAGTGTAGAGGATAATGTGTTTACAAATTATTGTCAGCCAAATGTTTGATGCATTGGTAGATACTACAAAAGTGACAAAATCACATATACTAGCTACTAATGCACCAGTAAGAATTAATGTTACTACTGAACAATTCATTCAAGTTATGACTGATCAATCTATTACACGCTAGAAGTGTGGTTGACCTGTTAGATTGAAGGACATAATTAAACAGATATCAATCATGATTATCCTAAAATGAATGAAAAATTCATATTCTCTAATATTCTTCCAGAATAGCTTATGATCCTTGAAGAGACTTAAACCCCTAAAGTGGTATAGAATATTAAAGAATAGAAAAATAATAATACTGAAATGTCTTTAAATTATGCTTATACATAAGAGATATAGAATCATCAAACGGTTAACATTGATGATATATTATCATTTGTAATATCTATTGAAATTATGAATGATGATGATTTTGAACTATGTACTATAGCCGAGTGTAAGTAAAGACATGATTGACCCAAATAGGAAAAAGCAATTTGAGAAAAATTAGTTTTTTAGCAAAACGTCAAGTTTTAGGTTTGTAGTTCCAACATCTAAAGATGCACAATCTATTAGATATAAATGGGTATTTGTGAGAAAAAGAAATAAGAAAAACGAGACTGTTAGATATAAAACCAAACTTGTAGCCCAAGGCTTTTTCCAAAAGTCAGGTGTAGATATAAATGAAACATATGCACCTGCGATGGATATAACCACATTCAGCTATTTAATCAGTTTAATGGTCTCTGAAGGACTGCGTATATGTTTAACGGACATAGTTATTGTTTATTTGTATGAAAACTTGGATATTGAAATTTATATGGAATTCCCTAAAGGATATAAATTGTCTAAAAGAAATGGAGTCAATTCAAGAGGTATATACTCAATTAAATTACAAAAATTATCATGTGGATTAAAACAATATGGAAAAATATGGTACAATTGCCTTAGTGAATATATGAAAAAAGAAGGTTATATGAATGATCTTATATGCCCATGTGTCTTTATTAAAAGGTCAGAATCAAGATTTGTCATTATAACAATTTATGTTGATGATATGCATTGAATTGAGACTCTTAAAAAACTCTCAAAAACTACTAAATATTTGAAAAAAGAATTTGAGATGAAAGATTTGGGAAAAACAAAATATTTTCCTAGCCTGTAGATCGAGCACAATTCAAATGTAATACTTATTTATCAATCAGTGTATATTGAAAAATTTTTAAAACGCTTTAATATGCATAAAGCTTATACTTTGAGCACCCTAATGGTTATTCAGTTTCTCAATCTGAAAAAGGATTCATTTACTCAGTCTTGAAATACCGTATCTTAATGTTATTGGAGCCTATTATATTTGACCCAATGCACTAAACTGGATATATCCTTCGCAGTCAATTTATTGGCCCGATTTAACTCTGCACTAACCTGTCGCCACTGGAACAGAATCAAATAAATACTTTGTTAATTATGTGGAATTAGAAAGTTAAGATTATTCTATTTTGTCAAATTCCATAAAAATCCTAGTTTGATTAGATATGCAAATGTTGGTTATCCTTTTAACCTTTATAAGGTCTGCTCGCATATGAGATATGTTATTATTTATAATGACACAACAATATTTTGTCACTCCACCAAATAGACTTTGGTTGCACCGTCTTCAAATCTATTAAGAGATTCTAACTCTCTCTGAAGCCAATCGAGAATGTATATGGTTATGGTCTGTCATCTATCATATCCAAAATATATGCGGTGTTCCTTTTAAAACACACACTCCTTCCATATTATATGAAGACAATGCAGTATGTATTACCTAAATTAGAGGTGGATACACTAAATGAGACAAAACCAAACATATCTCATTAAAATTCTCTTACACTCATAAGCTCTAACAAAGCAGAAAGATTGATGTCAAACAAATATGATCTAGTGAAAATCCTGTAAATCTGTTCACTAAGATATTACCAACATCAATATTTGAAAAGTTAGTATATAACATTGGTATGCAACGACTCAACAAGTAACTAAATTAAGCTCACTATAAAGGAGGGGAGCATTCATCAGGGAGAGCATTTATCAAAGGGATCAAATTTTTGAAGTTAATCACATATTAAACAAAATGTGCATTGCACTCTTTTTCCCTTCACTAGGTTTAGTAAAGTTTTTAATGAGACAGTTTAATTACGTCTAATTCCACTTTACAGGATATTAAATAATTATGTTCTTTTGTTTTGGTTTTTATTTCACTGAGTTTTTTTTTGCAAGATTAATATAATTATTTGTAAGAGGTGGAAATTCAAAGAGGAGTGTTATTTATGGTGAATTCTTTCACCATGTGAGAGACTTTGGCCAAAAAGTTAATGTGAATACATTAAATGCCTGGGAAATTAACTTTAGAAAATGGCCATTTTCTTGAATAGAGGGGCGGCAATAATTTGTATAAATACACCCCCTCTCTTCATTTAAAAAAAAAAAAGATATACATAGATTGATTCACTTTTAAGCCTTTCATCTTTCCTTTATCTTTCTTTCAATTCTTTTTCAGATTATATAAAGTTTATAACAGAAGCAAGGTTAATAACATTTTTCAAAGAGGTATGTGATTGAATAATAAAATATCCTTGTTTTTGAAATAATAAAAATAGCCCTAAACTACTCTAAAGGCAAGTTTTAAGTTTTAAAATAAAGGTAGGTGATAGGGTCAATAATGCATCAAAGTAAATTGTGAGAAAGAATAATCATCCAAAGGAGAAAATATATTTTTTTGAGGTGTAAATGTAATGTTATGAACTTTGAAGGGATGATCATTAATCTAAAATATGAAAACCCTAAATAATGGAGTAAAAAGGTAATTTTTTAAAACTATACCAGAGAGAAATTATTAATTTTTAAAACAAAAGTAGGAAAAATGATATATTTTACTTTCTTTAAATGAAATTATTAAATGGCATTTTAACCCTTGATATTAACAACAAAATTTAACAAACAGATAGGTATTTGAGATTATAAAATTTTGTGGGTGAAAATTTGATAAGGGTGTGCATAATTGGGTTGAAATCATAAGATCGAATCGAACAGATTAAAAATTATAGTTTGGTTTGATTTGATTCATAAATTGGTTGGTTTGGGTTAGAAATTTTTCAAACCGCTTTATTAAGTTTGGGTTGCGGTTTGAGCGATTTTCAAATCAAACTAAATAATAAACCGTATTTTTTTTATATATTAAAATTATATGCTTCTGTTTCAAGAAAAATTGCATGTGTGTTGATTTCAGTTGCCGAGTTTAGTTGCTCTTGGATTTTTAATTGATTATTTTTTATTTGGTATAACCTTTTGATTCGATTTAATTCATGTATACGAACTTTTTATAAGTAATATTTTTTTCTTAATTGACACATATTTGCTTATTACGACTTTAAAAGTTTATATTTTGGTTTCAACTTTCAAGTAAATGTGCATATGCCTAAATTTTATTGGTGAGTTTAGTTGCTTTTAGAATATTGATATGAGTATTTTAATAGCTTTTGTTGTTATGTGTGTGTATAAACTCATTCTTGATTGCTTTAACCTTTTTTATTATATTAATCTGTGCTTTTTTTTTTAATAAAATGAGTGATAATTTTTTTTTTTAAAACAAAAACTGTGGAATTTTATGTTTTGATTTCAGGAAACTGCGCATACGTGTTAATTTAGTTGTTTTCTGGATTACTGGTAGAAAGCCTTTTTTATCAGTTATTAGAAGTTTTATGTTATGATTGCTGTTATTAGAAGTTGTTTTGCTTACTCGGATGATAACAGTGTAAAATTCTATGTTTTGGTTTCAACAAATTCTATGTATAATTTGAGTATATAGATTTGATGATTTTGAATTAAAAATAAAATAACATTCAGTCATATAATAATACATCATTTATGTATTAAAAGTGTATATGCATATCATTGCTCTAAAATTATCTATATTCAATTTTTAAACCAAATTGAGAATCTAATTGTGTGACATCATGCAATTGTGTAATTCTTAATCAAATATAACTCAATTTTATTAATATATCATCTGAATATCTAATTAACTACCTAAAATTAGGTGTACATATTATTACTTTATATTAAAATTATATTTTTTAAAAGGATTTATACAAGATTTTACAAAAATAACAAAAGGAATAAAATAATACTCGTTTTACCCACAATTCTAACCTTATGTAAAGCCCAGGAATAAAATAAATTAAATTAAAATTAAAATTCAACAAAATCTAGTAATAAATTAATCATAGTTCAAGTAAGTAAGCATTTGATTACGTTGTTTCACGTATTTTTAAAAATTGATTATATTTTGGGTAGATATGATTTGCTTATAATTTGAATAACATTAATTTTAATCATATCCTTTCATCAATTCTTCATCATATATGTGAACTGAGACAAGAGTATAATATCATGTCTAATTTATTCAATTTTGCTCGAAATTTGTTCAAAAATCGTGGGTATAAGCAATGGTAAGAGTGATAATGCCTACCTTATTTTTCGCTTTCACAATTGTTATTAGGAATATGAGGTATAAATATGATTGTTAATCTTGTTTACATAATTTCGTTTTAACATTTGTGCAAAATCTGAAGAAATCTTGAGTGGGAGTATGGTAGAAGTAATTATTCCAATTTTGTTTGTCAATTATACATTTTTGTAGTGAATTTTAGTTATAAGTATGGTTCTTAACTATTTATTTACTTTATTTCTACTTTTATAAGAAAAATTGATATGATTTTGAGTGTAAATTTTTACAGAACTAGAAAAATTAGAGGATAGAAGTAATCTTGGTAAAGTAGGTGTGGTAGGGGCAGTTACGCCTATTGGGCTAAGTTACAAGTTTTCTAAACCTTTAGGGTGGCTTTTAAGCTATGAAGACATAAGCATTTTTATATCAATAAAACTATGAGTACCCACTTTAGGTACACAAATATATACACATTTATATATATCATCATGTGATTGGATGATTTTGAATTAAAAATAAAACAATAATCAATCATATGATGACACATATAAGTGTGTATACATTTGTGTACTCAAAGTGGATACACGTAGCATTGCTCTTTTTATATTATATAAATTATGTTCTAATACATATTTAACATGCAGAACTTTGTAGAATGCATTATTATTTGTCGAATATCGCTCTATATGCATGTATTCTAACAATTGCTATTATTAATTTGTTTTGTTCATCATATAAATTTTTTTTTTTGAAAATACCTAAAGTAGTATTTAAGGTTGGAGAAAGAGGGTAATAGATATTTGCATATGACTTACGACGAGATATTAATTGAGAATTAGAGAATATTGATAATTGAATAAAAAATTATATACAAAAAATTAGTTGAAAATTTCAAATCTCATTTGAAAATCAATTTAAGGTGAGAGTATATCCACATTATAAAGAATTTTGAAAATTTAATAAACAAATTATTTTACGAGACTCAAAATAATCACAAAATTTGGTGTCTCAAAATATTAGAAATAAAACATCATGCTATCACTTAATGTGATGGTTAGTCCTAAGTAACTTAATATTAATCTTCCAAGTCAATTTTAATGAGTAGACGACGCAAGTGGGGACTTTTGTTTCTATCAACATCCATTGACCTTGACTCTGACTTTGGAAAATGCAATGGTTAATTAATTTCTAGGGAAATTTTAAAAAATGGCCAAAATGCCCTCCCATTAAGCAAAAATACCCAAAACCACTATTTCCAAGCCAAAATGCCCAAAATCACTGTTTCAAAAAAAAAAATGCCTATGACTTTTTTTGAATACCAAAATTACCCTTTCCCTTATATTTATATAACTCTCTCACTCACTATAGGGGTTAAATGTAATTTTAGATAAATATGAGTTTTTGGATTTTTAGATAAAATATGCTGCCGTGGGAAAATTTGTCTTGCCGTGGGAAAATTCGTCTTGCCGTGGGAAACGCCGTTCCCACGGCAAGACTGCCGATCCATTTGGCAGCCAATTTCGGCCAAATTTTGGTCGTTTTGACCTTCGATTTTCACATATATCAAAGCTAGACATTGATTAACATAAAACCCCTCAATCAATTCAACCAAAACAACCAAAAATCGAAACATTTTAAGCATTGTTGAAACCGTAAACCCTAAAATTTCAAACCCAAAATTCTCAATCAAATCTCAATTATATCAGCAATAACTTGATCCAAACAAGATAACGGGAGATATACTAACCTTCTTTGCCATTTTCGGTTGCCGGAAAGCAAGAAAATCGACGAAAATGACCTTCGCCGTGGGATTGCCGTGGGAGATAGGTTTTCCCACGACAACGTGCAAAATTTCATAAAAACCCGACGTGGGCTAAGGATTTCCCCGACACCCCAATGTTTTAAAAAAGCCAATTTACCCCCCAAAACCCATTGTCCATGCAGCTGCCGTGGGAAAATTCGTCTTGCCGTAGGAAATGCCGTTCCCACGGTAAGACTGCCGATCCATTTGGCAGCCAATTTCGGCCAAATTTTGATCGTTTTGACCTCCGATTTTCACATATATCAAAGCTAGACATTGATTAACATAAAACCCCTCAATCAATTCAACCAAAACAACAAAAAATCGAAACATTTTAAGCATTGTTCAAACCGTAAACCCTAAAATTTCAAACCCAAAATTCTCAATCAAATCTCAATTATATCAACAATAACTTGATCCAAACAAGATAACGAGAGATATACTAACCTTGTTTGCCATTTTCGGTTGCCGGAAAGCAAGAAAATCGGTCGAAATGACGTTCGCCGTGGGATTGCCGTGGGAGATGGGGTTTTCTTTGAATTGTACAGTGAAAATTTGTTGTGTTTATATATGGGGGCAGTTTTGTCATTTCACAAAACCTGGGCATTTTTGCTTAAACCTAGATTTTTTGGGCAATTTCGCTTAGACCCCTTTTAATTTTGCCTATTTTTAATAATTTCCCTAATTTCTATAATCAATGACTTTTTACAGAACCATGACTTGTCTTTCGTTAAAATCAAGAGATATTTCCTTTAAACAAGGATAATAACATTTTTCACAGAGGTATGTGATTGGATAATAAAATATACTTGTTTTTTAAATAATAAAAATAGATCTATAGATAATAGGATTGATGATATATTAAAATAAATTATCAAAAAGAATAGTTACAAAATTTTTTTTTTTGAAGTATAAGTGTAATATTATGAATTTTAAAGGGATGACTATTAACTTAAAATATACTTATAACATGTATGGATCAGACTAGGGAAGTTAAGTTTAGTGGATGACTTAAAAGTCTAGTTTGTCATGGTGCAACTCCAATAAACATGCAAGTCATTGTTCTTGTCTCAATACATTGGATTCCACCTTATCTAGATCTTCCTTATATGGGTATTGGTGATGGTTCTACATGAGGTAAGATGGTTTTAAAGTACATGATATACCTAACAACAAGGATCCACTACAAGATGCGTTTTGAAGAAATGCATTGGAATTGGGTTTTAACACAAAGTTATGGAGTCAATCAAGTCTCAGTGGAAAATTGAATATTTGTGTGAGCAATGTCGATGGTGGGAACAAGTAATAAAGATTGAGGGTTGTTACTATTTCCAACCATGCCACTTAGATAATAACTACACTTTTTATTGAGATCAAATAATGCTCCATTATAAACAAGTTGGTTAACGAGCACTTGGACAAATTTTAAAATTTTTTTATCATAGTTGACTGTAATTATAAGCCAAAAAAAAAAAATCTCCATATTGCAAACATGTTAAAAGATTGATATTTCATAAATACAAAGTATTACCCTCTGGAGTGAAATGTTGTGATTCCTTATTACTTAAGCATGATATAACTTGAAAATTTCACCTATTCAAGACAAGAAGAAAATTTTCAAAAATACCCTTAATTAAATATAATTGCAGAAACATCAAAGGATGTCTATAATATATCAAAAATCCTCATATATCAATATAAATATCTAAACTCAAATAACATAAAATTGAATAACATAAATAAAATGATTGAAGTGCCCTTATGTCCAACTTTAGACTCTTTCACATTACAATGTCATGCTCACTTGCTACTTGCAAAAACATGAAAAGTGAGGGAGTGAGTGATAAGTTACTTAGTAAGGAGGGAAATTCAACTTAACTTCATCTCATATTTTCCTTAACTTGGATCCACCCTAACTAGGTCATCAAAAGCACCTCTCTTAGAATACTTACTTTGATGACGTGGAAGTTACTTCACATAACTTATCTCAAGAATAGTTATGGTCCCTTCTAGCCATCTCTAGAAACTCTAAGGTCCTGTAACTTTGACGACTTTCTCTCAGCCATCTAGGCTATGCTTGAGATCCTAAATTTGAATGACTCTCAAAATATTCGGAAACATAGGTGAAAATGCTTAAAACATTATTAGTACCTCTATGTCAATTAGCCTAGGTCGAAACAAAGATTTGACACCTTGACTATGTGAGTTACATATTATATGTAGTCTTTTTTCCGTACACACTATTAGACCACAATATCCTGTATAAGCTCTAGTGTAGGTACTGTGTTCTTATGCGAATTGTTATGCCCTTTTGCCGGTGTGTGTAGAAAGAATTTTATATGTGCCGCTTCATAATGACCCTCATAAAATATTAGAAAATTTTACTATAAATAAAAAGTTATACAATTTAACAACCATACTTTATACAAAAGCTTACAAAAATTTTAAAAAAATGTAAAAGTCATTTTACCACCTAAGTGAAAATACTATTTTACCCCCTAATAGGTGTCCTTAGACAAATATCCATTTGTCTGTGAAGGTGCAACATTGTTGATGGGAATATAATTTATTTTTTGGTTAAATTCATCATTTCACTTCATAAATTGAATCATAAAATAACCATAAACATTTTCCCATTAGCTAACAACCAATTTTAACTTAAAATATGTTACATTTTTAAGCAAAATTCAAAAATTTAATTGTACTCCTTAAACTTTTTAGTAGGGGTGTTCATTGTCCAATTTGTATGATTTGAGAGTTTTTTCAAGCCAATATGAAAAAAACGGTTTGAAAATTTTTCAAATCAAACTGAATAAATACAACTTGGTTTGATTTGGATTACAATTTGAATCAATTAAAATAATTCAATTCTAAATATATATTATTTAATAAAATTAATTGAATCATAGTTTTATAGAATATAATATAAACATATAAAATAAATACAAAATGTATATGCAATATACATGTAAAGAAAATAACAAAATAAACATGAAAAAGACAAGTTGTACAATTAATTTCTTTTTCAAAAATTATGTCAATATGGTTATATATATTTTAAAAAAATATGATTTACAGTTTGTTTTGGTTTGAAAATCGTTCAAACTATAACTCAAACTAAAAACCGTTTTTTAAAAATTTATTAGCCCAAACTAAACCATTTTACAAACTAAACTAAATCAAATTATAATTTTTAAACAATTTAGTTCAGTGTTACTATTTGAATCAAATTATGCACACCCTTGCTTTTTATTAATGGAAAATCTACCATTTTTTTGATAAAATTTGCTATTTCAAGATTAAATTTATCAATAAAACTATATATACCCATTTTGAGTACACAAATATGTACATAGTTATATGTGTCATCATATGATTAGGTGGTCTTAAATTAAATATAAAATAACATCTAATCATATAATGACACATATAATTATGTACATATTTGTATACCAAAAATAAGTACGTATAGTTTTACTCTAAATTTATACCCTAGTCTAACAAATAACTAATTTTAAACTCAAAAAAGTGATATTCATCATGAAAAAATGAAAATCCTAATAAAAATGAAAAACAAAACAATGAACCTTAAAACAAATAATTAAATAACTTAATACTAACCTTATAATTTATATTAGATTCAGGTCCACCAATGACGAGTTAACCTGACCCAGTTTCATTAAAACTATCAAAGGGCAGTTATATGGTGGTTGAGTGGTAGTTGGACTATTATGTATATGTCCAAAACTACACCTGACATAAGAGGAACATAATTTATATTTTCTAGAAGAAGAAAATCTTCTTCCTCTCCTAGAACAAAATAGCACAAAAAATATAGAGATCATGTCTCTGAAAAGAATTGGGGTCCTGGAAATGACTCACATCAACACCTAACACCATATTCAGATGGGGTATGCCAATTTATGTTTACAATATTCATATAAATTACATTGGTATCAGAGCCCAGATTATGTATATGCCATGTTATCTGTGAATAAAATTATGTATTATGTGAATAATATGATCTAAGTTTTTTGTTTGTGATCAAAATTTTGTTTAAATTTGAATTTTGAGTACGAATTGAATTTGACCAAATTGCATGCAACAAAATGTTAGAAACATGTTAGGATGAAGCCTATATGTCCTTTACATGCATTGAATTAAAAATTACCTGAAAATGATGTCTAAATCAATAGATTTAGAGCTAAAGATTGAGACCCATGATGTGACTTTCATGCCACCATTTTGTAGAATTCTGACAATGATAGCGATAGAAGTTGGTACGAGAAGACTCATCGTCAAATGAGCTTCAAAAGCCTAATGGTATCATTATCGAAAAATGGCCAATTGAGTGGTTAAGAGTCTAGGATTCTTTGTTAAGAAGGGTTGTAATTGAGTTGGGAAAACCAGATTGTCTAACCCATTTGGTCAATAGGTCAACTTCTGGTCAATCGAATTGAACTCAAACCAGTTAATGCCTACTCTAGTTAGTTAACCGGTCAATAATCAAAGCTTGACTTGTCATTATTAACCGATCGATAGCGATAGGTTAAGATTGATCGAAGGTCAATAGCAATCATTTGATGTGTGTAAGCATGCGAAGGCACTTGAAAGACTTCTTCTAGCATGTGTAGCTCACTCCTGGCACGTGAATGCATATGCATGCACTGCTTTGATTTGTACGATGTCCACTCGATGTGTGAAGGTGCATAGGACCATGTTTTGGTGCAAGACAACATGTGAGACATTGTTTCTAACATGTTTGATTGCATGAAACCTATTTTTGGTGCATAACAACCTTGATGCTTGAATCTATGCATGGAATGTGTTCTATGGGTCCTATGATGTTGTAATACATTATTCGTGCTTTTGAAAACACATATCGATGTTTCAAAACACATGTTTCTAATTCATTTTAGTTTGTTGATTAAAGGTCATCATATTAAGTATATGATATGATCATTTGATGATTTAATGGTGCATGTTAGGACTATGTATATACAATCAGTCATACTCTCTTAATAGGAAAAGAGATGGTACATAGTCTAATTATATTCAAGCATGACTATTAGCCCCGTAATTAATGATCTTGTTTAGGACAAATAGTGAAACATGGGTAGAAGTCACGAGGAAGTAGTAATGTATGAGTGAAGTAAATAGACACACTCTTTTGTGCCAAGGTATACACGTCTATGTATTTAAAGCAAAAGGAAAAAAAAGTGTAGGGTAACTAGGCTAGAAATTTAAGGGTCGTCCTAAACAATAGTACAAAGATCTCTGGTATACAATAGTACCTTATGTGCCTAAGAGTTAAGTCATAAAGTGGCACAAGATATATTTTTAGGTGGAAGTGAGAACAACCTAAGTTGAGTTATAGCCTGAGATGCATACATGTTAGACACTATAGGATTGTTACAAAAGGGCATTGTGAGTACACATTTGCTACACTACCTATAGTAGGGCATGTCTGTAGTAAGATAATAGATCTGTAGTAGGGTACTTGCTTGTTGGAAAACCCAAGAAAGATACAATTTGGTATAGTGAAACAGAGAGATAGCTCATATGGCTAAGGTGTCATATCTTTGTATTTGATCTAAATTGATTAACCTAGTATACAACTTCAGTTATAATTTTCAAATTTAGATATTTCCATTAAGTTAGATAGGGTCACATTAGATAAAAATCTAGAATAGTGGTTTCTTAGTGATCGAGTAGGAGTAGTTTGATCTAAGAGTCTTCATATATAGTATAGACAATCTCTAGAGTATAGTATAAACATAAAGACAATATATAGGACCTATCATCATCCATAAGGGATTTTGATGCCAACTTTGGATGACAAAGATAGCAAGGGTCAAGACCAATGGCATTTTGGGGATTCTGACAAAAGTTATTAGTAGAGTCTCCTACTAACTAAGTGTTCTTATCACTCATTCCTTTACTTTCTTGTATGTAGATACAAATGATTGTGATGGCTATAGGATGAGTGTTGGTCAGGGAGCATAGAGCTCCAAAGGCATTTCTATCATTTTAATTTATTTCCAAATTTCTCATTTTTTGGTTTTATGACTATGTTAGACTACTCACATTATGATTTCAGTTTGTGCTTTTATATTTGCCATCTTTTGTTATGCTCCCAAGACATTTTTTATCAAAGGTATTTCAATCATTTTACAAGTTTAATAAATACAGTTTTATTCAAGTGTTTTTGAATTTATTACTTGTTTGGTATCATTTGATTGCCTAAAACAGACAATTTGGTGACTATTTCTTCTAAAAGGCAATACTTTTGGAGGGAGGTGTTACAGTTGGGTGGCATTAAGACCAAGGTCAAGGGGTGGTGACCCTTTAAGGAAGCTAATAACCCTCACTATTGTGCTTAAGAAGTTTTGATGAATTTCCTAATGGATCGAGATCATATTACATTAATTCTTCCTTTTGCTTTGGCAATCAAGTTTGAATTAATCAAATAGGTAAATTTCAAATTAATCACAAAAGCCCATAATCTCAAGTTAGGTGTTACACCAACAAATCATGCAATCTCAATTATGACTCTCGGTATCAATAAGATAGATATACATATAATCTTACATTGACAAATGTATTCCCTACTTATGCCTCTAATTTACTTTACCTTTACTTTAGCAAACAAACAAAGCATATTGCTTAAGTTGGACCTAATATGATCAACTCCTAATTTTTCACTTGATAGAAGTGTATCTTCACTTTGGCGAATGAGGTTCGAACGAATAGGGGCTTAATTAGGGTGTCATAGTAAAAGGTACCAACTGTGATCATAGACTTAAAATTCATTTTAAAGGTTTTAATTAATCAGTCTCATTAATTTTAATCCACATGTTAGGTAATATTTATGCAAAATAAAATCTACACATATATTCTACAATGTAAATAAAGCATGCTAGTACACAATCATAACTAATGTCAGGCCCCTCAAGCTAAGAGGTGTTTGACTAGTCAACCTATTAAGTTTATCTTTCATCTTCAATCTTCAATATTACATAACTTTATTTCCTAGTTATAATATTCTACAAAACAAAAATTAAACCTAATCTAAAAGATGAATAAAAGATAAGGTAAGGCATGCATACCCTATTTTATTAGATTACAACCCCCTAAATAAAACATTCAAACATATAGTTCCTTTGGTTCTGTACTAAGCATCATTAATACATACATCCATAGATGTACAATTTAAAATTAAAATTAATTAAATTTAATAATTATTTACCAAGTGTCAAATTACATTTTGGTCCCTTGAACTTTTGCATAATTTAATTACCCAAAAAGTTTAAAATTTTATAATTTAGTCCTTATTTATCAAAATAGGCCAAAACCGAAATTCCGAGCTCATCTAAGCATGCAAGTCATGGTGCTAGCCATTCATGCCTTCTACCAACGTGAGGCAATATGACATGTAAGTCATCCTCACATCAGTAGCAATAACACAATTTGAAGGTGATTTCATGCAATTACATAAAATCAATGACTTATCAACTGAATTACAAAAACCTACAAATTTAATAAACACAAGCAAAAATCCAAGAACCCAAAACTCAACAAATTGACACAACTTACTTTGCACATGAGACACAACAATCATTCAATAACACAAATGCAAATCCTAATTAACAAATTAAAAAAAACTAGTTTTATTAAACCAATTTTATATGTAATCAACATACAAAAATTAATCAAAACATGCAATAGATATATTTTAATGAAAAATATGTCAATGGCGGCATCTCTAACACCACGTTCGGTTCTCGAGGCACCAGTAACTGGCAATACAATGAAATTTAAAACTTATAAAGACAAACAATCTTACAAACCTAACCAGGATACCCATTTTGAACATATGATTCATGAACATGCTATTAACATTCATAGGGTTTAATCAAATTTATACCTGTATTAGATGACTCCTTAACTCTTTATATGGCAAGAGAAGACATTATCCAACCTTTAATAGGTGATACCTTAATATCAACACAAAAAACAAACTTGATGAAAGGCTTATTCAATCACGAAAGGTTATTAGGGCTCTATGATTGAATATGTGTGTTTGAGAGAGAGAGTAGGTGGCTAGGGTTTTGCAAAAATTCTTTTATTATTTTTCTCATGAATGTGCATCTATGTATATAATTTAGGCACCTAGAATGGTCATCCCTTTAACATGGATGTAACACCTATAGGTACGTCTCAAAGGCAAACTAGTCTTTGTGCATGAGTTTTTAGTGATACACGGTCATGCACAGTAAGGTCATGCCTGTATGTCATTGTCATATTAGCTAAATAAGATGATTTCATGTAAATTTTAAATTTAAGTGACATATAGTCACGTGCCTATGACATACACCTATGTGTGTTGAACATGGCTTTAGTTTTTTAAAAGGTGCATTTGTTGTGTTTTAGGATTTTTATCTTTAATCAAACGTGCAAGACTTTCAAAGTGTGAGAGAGAGAGATTGCAAGTTTTGATCATCTAGCTTCATGGTGACAATTTTGATAAGCGAATTCCAATGTTATGGTGAAGTGAAAAGAAGAGAGAAAAGGACCTTATGGTTAACCTTGTTACGATAATCTTCGCAAAAGGTAAGTGAGACTTTCTTTATACTGAGTTTTACTTTCTAAAGAATAATTCCCCACTGATTTGTGATGAGAATCTTTGTTCATGTGTTGATCTTGTTGCGAGTATTTGTATTGTATATATATTATACATATAAAGTGATGATTATGTACATGATAAAGTATATGATATTGAATGAATCTTAAAATAGATGGTATGCTTTTGTGTCTATGTGTGTGATAAGAATAGATGTTTAATTGCTTAGTCATTTGAGTTATATGGGTTTAATTTGTTTTTAAACCTATTCAATAATGATAGTCACTTTGAGATGGGTTGAACATATGAGAGGATTATGTTGTATTGAATAGGTTTTGAGGATCTATTGAATTATGGTCATATATTTTGTAATGGATGAATGAACATGTGTTTACTTGTATTTAGACATAAACTAGAATTGGATTAGAATATTGTGTTGATCATTATTTTGTGCAAAGATTGCCTAAACAGTGGATAAACATGCAAAAATGAAGTAAGGATCAAATTAGGGTTCAATTCTTGACATTTTCTACATTCTAGACTCGACGCATAGTTGGGTGAAAACAGACACATAACTGTATATATATAATCTAGCATTCACTTACATTTTCTGACAGCCTAATAATTGTTGGACATCATTGACCAATAAGTAGTCAACCAGGCCATATGGACTACACATTTACAGGGTGAAATGATCAAAATACTTCTACAAAGTGGCGTAGTTGAGATAAGTTTAGAAAGGAAAGGGGAATAAATATCTAAAGGTGTATACACCAGTGTTAGTAAAAGCACATGCTTGTGTATATAGAAAATTAACACATAGAGAAATGCTACAAAGAGTTAGCCATGTGCATGGAAGTAAAGAGACACACCTCTGTGTGTCTATAAATATACACCCTTATATGTGTAGTGTAAATTATAGATAAAAAGATAGGGAAGTAGGTTAAGGATACATGAGTCATCTCAAAAGCTAAAAAAGAGATCCCAAGTAAATAGTACTACCTTACGTGCCAAAGAGTTAAGTCATAGAATGACATAAGATGCTTTTTTTTAGGTGGAAGTGAGAGCAAACCAAGTTGAGTTAAGGGTAGAGATGCATGCGTGCTAGACATGATAGGATCATTATAAATGGGCACTGTGAGTACACAATCCCTACATTGCCATTAGTAGGGCATATCCATAATAGGGTACTTACTCGTAGTAGAGTTTAATTGAGATATAATTTTGGTGTATGGAACAGAGAAATAACTTGTACAGCCAAAGTACCAAAACCTTGTATTTGGTTTAAATCGATTGGTCTTATATACAGTTTCAGTTATAACTTCTAGATTTAGATACTTTCATTGCGTTTAGTATGGTCACGACAGATAGGAATATGGAGAGTAGTTCCTTAATGGTCAAGTGAGACACAATTTGACCTAACAATTATGACATTTAGCCTAGACAATCCTTAAAGTACATTATAAGCATATAGATGATGCTTAGAAACCATCATCATCCACAAAGGAGTTTAGTGTTGGCTTTGGGTAATAAAGATAATAAAGGTCTAGACCAAGTGCATTTTAAGGAGTAAGTAAAAGTTGGCAATAGAGTCTTCTACTTACTAAATGTTTTATTACTCACTCTTCTACTTTTATGTATGTAGGTACAGATGATCATGATGGTTTTAGGACAAACGAAGGTTAGCGAAAGTAGTGAGGACATTTTCGTCATTCTTGCTTACATGAGTTTTATTATTATTATGAGTTTAATTATGTAGTTGACTACATATTGTTACTTTTTAGTTATGCTTTGGGTTATGACATCTTTTGCACACTTTCGACTATGTTTTCGATTAAGAGCATTTTGGTCATTTTCCATAAATTAATAAATGATGTTTATTCAAAGCCTTTATAAAAGTTTATTTATTAGTTTTAGATGTTTTGAAAAGTTAAACATGCTTAAATAGTCTATTTAGTGACCTCTTCCTCTAGAGGGTAGTACTTCTAGAGAGGGTGTTATAATAAAACAACCATTCCTTTTCTTGTGGTGGTACAAAATCACTATGCACATTATGCTTGGTTAAGGAAAAAGTCAAACTAAACTATTTTAATCTTATTTGACAAGTCTAGTTCATTCATAATCTCACTTTCATTACCAAACACCAAGATTATCATCAAATAACCCCATGTCTTTGAATTCAAATAAAATTCTATTTGTATATGACCCATAAGCTCTCTATTGAGCTAGTAGTATTTAGATTCATATCAAATCTAAGTATAGACTAAATTTGGCCTCTAGTAAGGCATCGTACCCACCCAGTCAATAGACTGTCAGTAGACATTTCTTAAGCCTTTACAACATCTTGATTATATGATATTCAATCTTTTTATCAACCAATATCTCTTGAAGTTAAGACATAGAAGTATGTCTATCTCAATAGCTCCTCAATATGAAATGATACAAATCAATGACCAACACGAATAAAACTGTGAAGCAATCCCACTGTGGCCACAAATTCAAGTGATCATAGATGTTTTTAGTATTCTCATGTGAGATAGCTTCTCTCATGCTCTAAAGTGACGAATCTTTTATTGGTCAACTATAGCCTTTGTGCATCTCATGATATGCCTAATCACTACCTTTATTGTTACCCCAGTCATGACAACATGTTAGATAGCGTCAAACTATACCAATCCTTATACGAGATGATTTGATGACCTCAAGTCAAAAGATTAAATGCACTCGTGCTATTCAAAAGATTTATTCCATAAAGACTAGAACAATTATCCATATGAATATTCTCTAGTCAAGTTAGTTTGAAGAACACATCTACAACGTGTATTCATATGTTACACTAAGCTATTGACAAACAGCTTTGAAACATAAAAACTATTGCCACCTTTTAGTAGAGTTGTTCAACCTATGATAATCTCATCATCATTACAAATGCCCTTAGTTATGGTAATGTTGGGATTATGGACATTTCTAGAATAGCCACTTAATGTGTGCATAGAATTCCCACAATCAGTCATCTAATTCTTTCGTCACCGTTCTAGCATCTTAAGGGCATATTATTCATACAATCATATAATCAATACACATTTTTTATATTCAACTTGAGTTTACAAGGTTTTCATATATTTGGTTTTGTGTTTCTATTTCAAACATAAGTGGCTAATTCTCTTTATTATAGGACTAAGATAGATTTGATAGTCCTCATGAACTTATAGTACTTTTATTTTTATATTTAATAATACCTTGATGTTTGATTTAATGAATGGAACCTTAATGCTTGTGTCCAATTTAGGGTCCAATTTTACACATACTAGTAAGCTTATGTAGACTATCGAAAGGTAGGTACAAAATTAGCGCATGCATTCATTAAACTTGGAACCATGATACTAGAAATAGGTCAAATCCTTATAGAGTCATTGAAGTCATAAAACGTATGTTATTTGAGTATGATGTAAGTAGGTGCTCGTTTGATGCTTACACGTTTGGTCAACCTTACAAGGGGAACTTAAATAACTTAGGATATCCAACCATCAATATGCCATCATCACTATAGGAATTTCATATCATTTATGAGTTTATGAAGGTAGTTAGTGAAGTCTTATTTCTTATGAGCTCTCATTATATAAGTTCAATAACAATGATATAGTTGTGATAGTTGCATTAATTAGTCGTATTTTATGTAGTCTAGTTATTAGAAGTAGTCGTAGTCATATGTTCTTATTACAATTTTACATTACTCAGTCTCTTTAGCTAACAAAAATCTAGAACGAATTAGCAGTCAGTTTCCTAATTCCTGTAGGATCAATATCTATTATACTACTTGTTGACTTGCACACTTGTGAGCAAGATGCAACAAGTTTTTGGTAATGTTGCTAGGGATTGGTGTTAAAATTGATACTAACATAATTCATGATCTTACTAGTTTAAGGAATTTCTTTCTTTTCACTCGCATATTATTGTCTTCGAGAGTTGATCACTCTTATTCTCTTTTGTAGGCTTTACCTAGTTTATGACCAAATCGAGGATGACAAAAAAAACTAGATTTTGATCTCAAGATTGAGAAAACCATTTGTAATATGAGAAAAAGCAAGCAAGAACAAGAAATCAAGCTGAAGGAACCAGAGATTAATCCTAATACTAACATGATGGAGATGATGAAATAACCACAAGCACTTCAAGACAATACGATCCCATCCACGAAGGATACCACCTCAAGTGTTGTTAGACCAATCGTTAATGCTGATAACTTTGAGATAAAACCCGTTAATGCTTTTAAATATATATATATATATACACACATGAAAAAAAAATCACATTTATAAGCAATAATCATATGAGATACAAGAAATTTTATGGTAACTCAAAATTATATTCACAACCAAGAAATAGGAGTTCGGTACTCCATTTTGATATTATTGTTATGTTTTCTATCCTAGTGGGAAGATGAGTCTTAATTAAAGATGACAATTTTTGCTTGAAGTTAGGGTCTCTGACCCTCTCCAAACTTAATAGGGAGGGGATACCTCAATACAAAGGGGACGAATATGGAGATGAAAAATATCTCCGTAATCAGGGACAAGGATACACGTGTCCCCTCCCCTCCCCACCCTTGTCTCGATCCCTACTCTTTTATGTTAACATTATTATTTAAAATACTAACATATCCTTATAATTTTAGATTATTTGTGTTTTTCAAATTTATTTATGTTTTTGTTATGCATATTAAGGTGATTAACGTATATTATTTGTGATATTTGAAATAGCGAATTAGTTTTAATTTTAATTAATTTTGTTGTTTAATATGTTTATGTTGTATTTAGAGAGTACGAGGAAGAGATTTTTCCTTTTAAGTACAAGAATGAGAAGGGATTTTCCCGTGAGCAGGGGACGAGGAGAGGACAAAAAATCTTTGCAATCTTTGTATCATGGACAAGTCAGGGATGAGAATTGATATCCCTAACAAGAATGGGAATATAAAATTGGGTATATTGAGTTTTAATTCACTAGAAAAAGGATATTAAGGTTGAAACATTTGTGCATTAAGTAAAATTTATGATTTTGTGTAACTATGATAACAAAAATATAATCTTTACTAAACATCAATATTGACATATGTACCTTAATCTTGAGTCGTTAGTATATCTTTGTGAACTGCAGTTTCGTGGATATAAGAATACTATTTCATAAACATGGAATTTCAATAAAGTTTAAGCAACACCACCTTTTGGTTTTTATAAGAGACTTGGTCAAATGTTTAATGAAGTATTCATTGAAAGTTATTATTCATTAGATTCAAAACTAGATGCAAGGAAAAGATGTAATCTAAAGGGCATATCAAAAGTGGACAAAGTCCCTATAATTGGTGTTCTAGGAGAGTACATGTGTAGTTGCCACTAAATTGATATACTTCAATCAGATAATTTAGTCCAATTAAATTATTAAAGTTTCTGATAAACAGAATGCCTAATTCAAGAATACAATGTCGTTTGTTTAGTAGAGTCAAATACTGTAAGTGAATTCTCTGTCTTACATTTATGATACGAAGGGGTACCATAATACTTTGGTGAACTGGATTAAAGTTTATGTGGCAGTGACTATCCTTAAGTATTTGATGGAATAAATGGAAAACTAGCGGGTTTCTTTGAGAGTTATAGGAGTCTAAGACAAGGTAATCCATTGTCTCTTGTTTGTTATAGTCAAGGAGGTACTGTCTTGCCCTTTTTGTGTAAATGGATTGGGTAAATTTGATTTTATCCAAGGTTTATACTTAGTGTGAACTTCATAGGGCGATATCTAACATTTTTTTTTTTTTGATTTTACCCGAGGTATACATATTATTATTATAAAATTGAGTATTATAATATTTTTAATTCAAAATTATTCAATCATATTGTAATACATTATCTATATATCTATTTTTATATATATATAATTTTATTATATATACCACCAATCTCAGATTCCCTCTCTTTGTCTCTTTTTTTAATTTTAAACTCAGTTCACTCTCTTACCAACCAAACACTCGTAAGATACAAAATAGTGGAAGATGAAGCAAGGACTTCTCTGAAACGCCATTCTTCACTAAACCAAGCAAAAGTTTAGGTTACTCAGAACACCGTGCAAATTCAAATCTATCGGAAACTAAGTGAAATCTAAAGGGGGTGTAAAATGCAAAACATTAAAGTTAGAATATGTACTGATGATATAAATTGAAACTGCGCATTGTGGACGTGGTTAGAAGATCTCCACACTTTTTTTTAGCTGGTTGAGTTGGTGTCTAGTTTAGAAAATACAAGTTTTTGCTTTTGTTTAAGTTGTGACAATGAGATGAACGTGTGTGTTACAGAGTAAAAGGAGAAAAAAGAAAGTGATGCTTTTTGCAAGTGTCTTACGACATTCTGAATACCTAGCTCGGTTTACCCATTTTCAGCTACATAAATCATCTCCAGTCAGGGCCGAAAGGGTAATGCGAGATCCCGTTACTAGGAAATTCAATATGCCAGTGCCTGAAAATTTTAATTGGATTGAAGATAGAATTGAAAATTTTGAATTGAATTCTATATAACTCTACGATATCAAAGCAGAATTATTACTATTATATATTACCAGAAGAGGGTAGTTTTCTGCAGAGACAGACCATAGAGTGGGAAAAAATCATCCCAGTAAAAGAAAATACAACAGAAATAAAATAGAAACCACACACAAATTGTAAGAACAAGTTTTAACTTGAAGGTCTAAGGAGTGGTTTTTAGAAATGGATAATCTGTGTAACCGATAACAGGATCATCTATATAAAATGTATCTCTATTGTATGGGTTTAGAGGGGCATTGAGTTCAAATCTCTTTGGTAAATCAGGATTTGATAAGAACCAACGACCATAAACAACAAGATCTGCTCGACCTTCTGCTATAGCCTTGATTCCATCTTCCCTTTCATAACCACCTGCAACGAGGAAAGTACCGTTGAAAGCCTTTCTCATGGGCAATAAACTGTGATGACTTTCGTGTTTTTCTCCAACTGTCTTCATTCTGGGTTCAACCATGTGACAGTAAAGAATATTATACCTATTCAAGGACTCTGCCATATAGAGACCTAATGCTTCTGGATCTGAGTCCCCTGCTTGGGCATAGTCCGCAAAGGGAGATAGCCTAATACCAACTCTCTCTGGTCCAATCTCATTAGCAACAGCTTCAACTATTTCTAGAGCAAACCGACAACGGTTCTCAAGGGATCCACCATATTGGTCTGTCCGATCATTCACTTGATCCTTCAAAAACTGGTCAATCAGGTAACCATGAGCACCATGAATCTCAACTCCATCAAAACCTATACAACATATACGCAACATTAGCAACCCGATTCATAGAATTTCTGTTTATTTGGTTGCAGACAAGCAGTAATCTAAAAATTAAAATCACTCCCCCACAATTTAAGTTTTGACTTTAGACAAAGTATTTACCAGCTTCAACAGCATTCCTTGCAGCAACCCTGAAATCATTCACAATTTGTGGGATTTCATCTGTCCTTAGCCGCCTTGGAGGTGTGAACTGTGGAACATCAACACCGAATGCTCGAATTTGAGGCAACAAAGGCCTGTCTGTACTGGAGATTGGAGCTTGACCATTTGGCTGAAAACCTGTATAGACATGAGAAAGGGAGAACTAATAAAGATCATATGAAAACCAGTATTACTTTTCTATGAGATCAAGAGCGTAAACATGGAACAAAACATTAAAAACTGAAATGCTAAGAACTTCGTCTTTCCAACTCCCTTGCTGGCCTTGTGTTTTGCATCACATAACTTACAGCAACTCAATTATGTAACCTCACTGCAAGCTGATTGTATACACACAAATATCTTCGACTTAACAACAAACTAAATTGTAGATCAATAGAACACAAAAAAGAACATTAATCTTTTCTTCCACTCTTCCACATATTTTCAGTAACTCAAATATAAGATTTCTGTGATCAAACATGAAAAAAAAATCAAGCTTAAGCACAATCCTATATTTATTTATCACAATTCGCCACTTAATTACAGGTTCTTTTAGTCCTGTTCACAAAAATAATAAGAGAGAAGGGGTTATGTAATACCCAAGTTTCTGACTAAAGCGACTACATGAGTAAGTACTGAAATAAACCCTGCCTTAACAAGGAAAGGCTTAAAAGTAAATACCTAGGCAAAAGTGACAGGGCAAGGTGTTATAGTTACAAGGAATGAAATGCTTCAGGGAGTTGAACATAATGTACATAATGTTCAATACATATACATTGCAAAAGACAGTCATCACCAGGATGCATGATTGTAGAGAAGGTTCTAGCAAAACTCGATTCATCCAATATGAATGTATGCAACGGAAAACAATAAAGAGTCAGCAGTAATAACCCATAATGATTCAATCGTTACAATATAAAAAAGTCAAAGACATAGAACACACCTCTACTTGAAACCCTCCCCACGTGCCAAATCTGACAAAAGAAGATCCCACCTTTAGCATGAACAGCATCTACAATCGGTTTCCATGCTTCAACTTGCTCCTTTGTCCATATACCAGGTGTATTTGGATACCTAAACAATCAAAGAAACAATAGATACTATCAAATTCCAACCTCAAATAGTGTTACCCTTGCAATGTAATTCATGTATAAGACAAAACTACCCTTGAGCGGTGTTGGAAACACCAGTGGCTTCAGCGATGAGAAGACCACCTTTGGTTGTTCTCTGAGAGTAATACAAGATGGCATGAGGCTGAGGAACATTGCCGTGAGACCTCTGTCTGGTAAGTGGCGCCAAAACAACTCTGGAACATACATGCAAAATCAACCACAAACTTCAACTAGAACAATAAACAAACTGCAGTTTCTCACCCAAACCAATTCATAAATTTGCTTAACAGCTCTCAAATACACCACTTCCCTTACCAATCTAGCAAACAACTAACCAAATATAACATTCATAAAAGATCATTTCTTCAGGAGATGTATATATACATATAGAAAAGTGGCACCTCAGCTGATGAATCAGCCTGTGCGACTGTAGAAATGGATATAATTATATAATAAACAAAAGTTTCTGTTCACATGCGGACTGAGAATTCGAAAAGAACTTTTTTTTTTTAAAATGAAAACAACGAATTTTACTTGTAAAATAATTTATTTAAAAAAATATTTCAAAGCAATCAAAAGTCCTAATCATATTTTCTCAGTTTCGTGCCTTTCTCCTCAACAACCAAACACTCCTAAATACAAATTAATTGAAGAGACAAAACAGGGATTTTCCAAAATCAGAATTCTTCACCATACCAAACAAAACAGAAGCCTATCCATTTCTCAGAAGATCAAGTTACTTCCAACCCATCAAAAAATACCATCAGAAATCAAATAAAAAGGTAGGGGTATCCACGGCCGGTTTGATACAGTTTGAGAGATTTTTCAAACTAAATTAAAAAAAATAATTTGAAAAATTTTCAAATCAAACCAAATTAAACTAAAAAAATACAGTTTAGTTTACAGTTTGAACCATAATTATCAGTGTTATACGATATACGATACATATTATATCTGTGATATGAGACGATACAAATAAAAAACGGTACATATCATAAGATATATCGAATTAATATGATAAAATAACTGTGTCACATAATACAATATTATCTTATAATACAATAAATATTTTTTATTCAAATTAATATACTTTTTTAGAGAAAATGAATGTATTAGAGTGTCAATGAAAAATGTTAAAATATTGAAGATGTATGATGTTTTTCAAAGTGATGATGTCAATTATAATATTTTATTAGTAATTTATTATTTTAATTTTTAAAAGGTGTATCATATAATATGATAGATACACAATATGATAAATTGAGTTTTTTATATATTATATGATAAACAATTTGATTATTATAGTTTGAATATTTTAAAATCAATTATATATATATATGTGTGTGTGTGTGTAAAATAAATATAAAAATATATACAATACACATGTACAGAAAATAACAAAATAAATATAACAAAACAAATTATACACCTAATTGTTTGTTAGAAAATTTTGTTAAACATAGTTATATATATATATATATATATATATATATATATATATATATATTTTAAAATACATCTTATGGTTTGGTTTATTTTGAAAATTGTTTAAACCGTAACCCAAATTAAAAGAACGGTTTGAAAAATTTCAATCCAAATCAAACCATTTTATAAATTAAATCAAATCAAACTATAATTTTTAAGCAGTTTGATTCAATTTTACGGTTTGAATTAAATTATATACACCTCTATAAAAAAAGGTCCAATCTCTAAGATTTCAAACTCAGAAAATGCCTACCTGTGAGAAAGATCGAAAGGACCCATCTTGTAGGGGGTGAGAAGAGGAATTCGTGGAGTTTCTTCAGACATGTTTGAGCTTCCCTTTTTACAAAAACAAGTTCGGAATTGTTGAATTTGTGGAAAGAAGTGATGCGGAGGAGAGTATTTATAGAGTGATGGGACACGAAGAAAAGCCATCAAATAAGAAGAGAAATTTGCTTCGGAAACTGGTGGGCTTTGCAGAATTAAGATGACATAATGAATTACGCACTTCTTCAGTACGGCGAAATTATTTCAAAAAATAAAATGCCTACAATCTTATTCAAATTTATATGAATAATGATGGTATATAAATAGATTAATCAGTTTACATTATTTTTATAATTACTGTACAATTTAAGCTGATAATATGGTAGGCTATAAAAAATGGGGTTAAAGATTTTTTTTTATAAAATTTATTTTGAGTCAATTTTATATGATTCAAAATTAAATTAAACAGTATTATAATTTATATAAAAGTAACTTGACATAATCTGAATCAATTTGAATATTTTAGAGAAGTATTATTTTAATAAAATTTATTAGAAATAAATTATCAATAATAATTAAAATTTTTACTGATTGTATATGATTATATATTTATAAAATTATAATTATTCATATTTTTTTTATTATAAAATAACAAGAATATGATTCGGTTAGTCAAATTATTAATTTGTTTTAGATGTTTTATTATGTAATTTTTAGACTATTTGTAACTAAATTAAAATGTTATATTGTGTGTTTTATTAATAATGATTGAAAAATTTTGATAAAAAATTAAAATAATGAAAATATTTTAAAAAATAAAAATAATAAATAATTTTGGGTCAAATTGTATCAATTCAAATATTTAAAAAATGGATTAAGATTTAAAAATTTAGATACACTTTTAATTCAAATTGAAATTAAAATTAAAACTCCTTAACACAAAATCTAAATTAATATTATATAAATATAATTTGATGTCACAAATTGCCATGCTTATGGTATATACAAAAGAGACTATTATAATTTATTAATTTTTTGGTTGCTGTGTAACAATTGGTAAATCCAAAATGACACACGAAAGTAAAGTGTGGTGATAAATATAAAATTTATGTAATAAAGAGTTGTTTTCATAAATAATAATGTGGGGTTGGAATCATGAATCAGCCTAGAAATCGGGGAAAGTTAAAGTACAGGGGCTACGCAGGAAATTTTGTGCAGTGTCTGACGTCAGCTGTTACGATTTATGTTTCCAGCAGAAAACGAAGAAGATGGAGCTTTATGAAAATTCAACTCCAATATTCAAACTATCATTAATCCTGGAAAAGTTATTGAATTTTCAATTTTCTGGGATGTTCTCGAAGCAATTCGTGGGTTGTATATAAATTGAAATAGGCAAGGGGTTGACCACGGAAATTAAAATGTCATATCCGATCAAATAGAAATATTCGTGCGTTAACATTTTCACTATAATTAATTTTAAAAAATCATGATTTTACTTATTAGCAACATTAAATATATAAATAGTAAGCACAATTTTATATATAAATAATTTTATATTATTATATTTTTAATTTAAAATTATTTAATTATATAATAATAAATCATTATTTATATACAAAATTATATTTGTTATTTATGTATATCATTTTATTGTTTGCTTATTTGTCTCTAATTAAAAGTTATAAAGGTAAAAATAATTAAAAGGACTTAACATGTTTTAATTAATTAGACTATTATAACTTTTAGACCAAAAGACTCATTCCCGCCCAATGTTTAATTCATTGATGAAACTATATTCACTAATTTTAAAAAATCTAAATCTTATCCATCAATTATTACTATTCAGAAAAAAAAAATATTAGTTATAAAATATAAATGTCATTTAACTAATAATATTTTAAAAAAATTATCTTTTTTCTTTATCTTAGAGTTAAAAACATACAATTTCTCATCTATATAGTTTTGAAAATTCATTTTTACCCTGTTAGGGTTTATGTTCTACTTATTAATTGTGGGGATACTGGGGATGGGAGTTTTTAGAGTGGTGGAGATTTTAGTATGTTGGGCATTTTATCTAATGGGTGGAGATCAAGAGTTGCAACTGACGCACTACTCCCTTTTAACGTTCTGATGGAACAGTTGGTTGGCGTTCCAGTTAATGGGCTTGGTGATGTGGCATCCTGTCCAAATTTTGGTCTCAAATGAGTTAGATTTTGTGTTTTCAACTATTGTGGTTGGGTCCATTGTGAATTTTAGTCTTATGTATATGTCGGCTCCAACAATGTTCAACCGTTAATACTTTGCCTAGGATCTTTGCGAGCTGTCCAACTGGTCACATGTTTGAGCCTGGTCATTATGTGTTGATGGACAGATTTGGCACGTTTGTGTTCAAAAGGGTTTTGTTTGCTTCTGGGCTTGTGGGCACCCCCATTTCAAATGGGTTGATAAAGTTGAGGAAGAAGATGGATTCCACTTTTTAATCTCCAAACAAGCCTCCATCCACTGTTTTGATTGCTCTTACATAGGCAACTCACGTGGGTTTGAGCAAGGGTGTAATTGCAATTTTTTGAAAGATAAAGAGGTGGTTGTAATGAGTAAAAACATAAACCCCTAGTAGGAGGGAAAGATAAGTTTTCATAACTCAATTGAGAGAAATTATATATTCTTAAATGTAAGTTAGGAAAAATTAGATAAATTTTTTTTGTTAAATAACATTTATACCTTTATAACTATTATATTTTTTTAACAGTAATAACTATTGGGTAGGTATTTAGATTTTTCAAAATTAACAAATATAACATTGTTGATAAACTAAAACTTGGGCGGGAATAAATCTTTTATGATAAAGATTATAGTCAACAAACATACACTTTTTGTGTGAAAAGCAAACTTATGCCAATGATAGGGTTCAAGATAAAGAAAGATAACACACCCAAATATTCTAATTGATAAGTAGTTAGGTTATGAAAACTGTATTACTTTTCTACGAGATCAAGAGTGTAAATATGGAATAAAACATTATGAACTGAAATGAGAAGGTAAGAACATAGTCATTTCAACTCCCTTGTAAGCCTTGTGTTTCACATAACACAACTTACAACAATTCAATTGTGTAACCTTATTGCAAGCTGACTGTATACCCATAATATCTTCCACTTACAACAAACTAATTTGTAGATCAATATAACACAAAGAATGTATGTAATGGAAAACATAAAGAGTCAGTAGTATTAACCCAGAATGATTCAATAGTTACAATATAATAAAGTAAAAGACATAGAACACACATCTGTTTGAAACTCTTCCCGCATGCCAAATCTGAGAAAAGAGTATCCCCGCCTTAAGCATGAACAACATCTACAATCGGTTTCCATGCTTCAACTTCCTCCTTTGTCCATATACAAGGAGTATTCAAATACCTAAACAAACAAAGAAATAATACATCTTATTACATAGTGTCGTAAAATTTAAGACAAACATGCCAATATTCTATAATCTGTAATTCTATAAAATTTCTACGGCGTACCCAGATTCTATTTTGTCCGCGTGGATGGTTCGCAAAGGTTACAACAATTAATCATTTCTCCACAACACAATTTTTATAGGTGCACTGCCATTTCAGTTGTATATTGGGAGACACTATAATTATTGTACTTGTTATGATTCTATATATTTTTGAGAATAGAAACAGAAGAGAAAATGTGTTCCTATTTTTGTTGAGTGTAGTTTTGGATATATATATATATATATATAATAGTCCAACTACCATATAACCATCCTTTAGAAGTTTTAATAAAGCTAAGTCATATTGACCCATCATATGTGGACCCAAATCCAATATCCCCCATTCATATATGATGAAAATTTGAAACAAATACTTAAGCACAAAAATCCTATACAGTAGTACATTTCACACTTGTAAATATATTATGCGACCTTACAAACAACCTGTACTTAAGAGTTTATTACTATACATCTGTTAGGAATAACATAGCCGTTTCAATCCAAATAAAATATAATAAAACTTTAAGCTCGTAATATCTCAGATTTACTCAATAACACTAGCTTCCTTTAATCCCTCATTTATCATTGAATTATTTTCCTATGTATCAATAATCAAGCCCATTCTCCCATATAAGTAACATGATCAATCGGCCCATGGACACATGTAATATATAAGTCTTCCTCTTTTACTCAAAATTCTCAATTTAAACTTAGCCCTTTTTTAAGTCATGTTTCATAGGCCAAATCTTGTATGGCCATAGGTGTCAACTTAAGATAGTAACACTAAGAGTAAATATCGAATAATAACAAAGAGTCTAAGGATATCAACATGAGATAAACTTCATAAAGTCTTACACAGTAAGGGAGCAAGGATTCATCATCTCACAACTTCAACTAACCGTCTTACTTATGTCCACATTGCATGAATCATCCATCAATGTCATTACTTCAACATTATACATATCTTAGTTCAGTTATTACACCCAATGTCTAACTTGAGTTCTTAATCATTTTCATACTTGCAAACATTTATTCATGCTAAGAACTCACATCTAACATTCACAAGTTATTTGAATATGGAAAATCCAATCAGTCATTTTCAAATGTATCTATCTCTAACCTTATCTTGATTGATCATCAAGGCGACATTTTTACTCTAACAAATCTTTTCTCGAGAAATTTATCTTTTATTGGCACACCTTTTCAATGTTACTTTCTCAAGAATAATGTTTCATCTTTGCTCTCTATCTTAATGCCAAAGGTGATTGCTTTTATGAGTGAGCCAATCTCTAATTTGTGTGATATTGAAATCTTGTTGAGCTAAAAATAATGTGTATATAATGAAAACCCAAGAATTTCAAGATACAAGTTCAAAATAAAATAAACTTGAATTCATGGTTTTTGACATTGTGTCTTTAGTACAATATATATAAACTCAATTAATTATCAATTATAGTGTACACAATCCAAGAGATTTAACATGAGCAAGATATACATTTCTTGGAATAAGCTTAGTCAAAGGATTATTGACCATTTGATGCATAAAATTATATTGTATGTCCATTTCCCTCTTGGAAATGATAACTCTTAAAACATTGTGTTTAGTGTTAATATGTTTGATTATACTATCTTGACTATGTCAACAAACAACTATTGTTTCAACAATATTGTCTTGTTTATTCAAATTCATAAAGAATCTACTTAATCAAATAGTTTCTAACACAATCACTAGATAAGCTATATACTCAACTTCCATTATGGATAAGGCTATACATGTCTATTACTTATCGCTCCAAGATATAGGTCCTTTTGGAGTAAGAAAACATAACTAGAAATTAATTTGCATTAGTCTAAATTACCTCCCCAACTGACATCTAAATAGTCAATCAAACACAAATTTAATCTTTAACAACACAAACAATAATCTATTGGATATAACAATATCCATTTGACAATCTTTTACTGCTCTTTTCTAAGATTGACCAATATTGACTAACCAACCCGTTAACAAAAACAAATATTTGGGTATATATGCACCATAGCATACATGAAACATCTTATAGCATTTAAATTGGTAACGGTTGACATTTCTTTATTTTCATCTTGAGTTTTGGGACATGTCTCTTAGCTCAATGATTCGTCAATTGACATAAGAGTAAGAATGGGTTTGTAGTTCACCATATTGAATTATTCTAGAATTTTTTGAATATAATGCTCTTATGACAAAGCCAAAAGTTTCTTTAAACAATCACTGTGGATTTTAATTCTCAATACATAATCTGCCTCACCTATATCTTTCAGGTTAAATATAACATCCCTCCCTAGAAGTACTACCCATCGAAGGAGAAATGTTACAAATTAATATTCGGAGCGTCTATTTTTTTTCTTTTTTAAAAATACTTGAAAATAATCGCCTCATTAAAAGTGTTTAGGAAGTATTCCAAGAAAACTGAAAATCTGGAAGCGAACAAAAGATGTATATACTCATATGAAGACTCATCTGAAAGTATCTGAAAATAGGGAGTAATCATATGCAACTGTACCATAATCTCAAAAAGTCAAAAGTCGATAAGAACATGCTACTGTATGCATGTAATATAAACTAGAGATAACCTGCTCCAACCGGATCTACCTACGCTGACCTGACCCTGCCTCGTAGCTACCTCGATCACCTGTACCTGCAATCAGGAAAGAAAAGGGAGTGAGTGATAAGAACACTCAATAAGGGGAAAAAATTAAGTAAACTATCTTTTTTTCCTGTTCTAACTCACTTTTGGGACTCAACCTCACATCCTAACCTCTATAAGAGATTGAGGGGGTAATTTAGTTCACTCTTTACTATTTGGGTCATACTTTATCCCATCTGGTGTCTATTTAATACTTTCTGGAAGCTAACTATAGGGATTTGGCACTTTTCTAAGCTCAAGCTCTTTTTCTTTCACTACACTATTTCTGAATCTGAATTGAGCTCTACTGTGAGCATGCTCTACTACGAGCGGACCCTACTGGGGGTCTATGTCCTACTACGGACATGTCCTACTGCGGACGTACCCTACTGCGGGCGGTGTAGTGTAAAGTGCCCCCTCATAGTTTATAGCATGCATGCGGTCTTATATCTTACTAATTTTGCTTTCATTTAAATTTATTCATAACTCACCAAACATTACTCTTGGGACGACCCCTAAATCTTGAGTCCCAACCTTTTCTTGCTTTTCTTTCTTTTCTTTTTCTCTTTTTTTTTTTCCTTTCCTTTCCTTTCCTTTCTTTCTTTTCCTTTCCAAAACTGTGAAATACTGTTCACAATCATGTTCATTTAACAGGGCAGCCTTCTTTTTCATACAATTTCACAGTCCAAACAGTTCCTAATTCATACAAGCTATATATCATTGAAACGAGGATTCAAAGAGCTTTCTAACAAGCTATAATAGCACTCATAATTCATTCAATCAGGCAGTCAAAACAGCAGATAAATTCAGTGGCAAAAACTGCCTCCCCTGTTTATTTGATAAAGCAGTCCTTGTGGTTCATGCAATATTTAACAATCCAAATGATCCCCAATTAATACAAGCTATATATCACTGAAAAGAGAATTCAAAGAGCTTTCCAAAGAGATATAATAGCACTCATAATTCCATAGATAAGGCAGTCAAAACGTGAGATAAACTCAGTGACAAAACTGCCTCCTCTGTTTATTTAGTAAAACAGTCCTTTCGGTTTATACAATCTTTAACAGTCCAAATGATCTCTAATTCATACAAGCTATATATCATTGGAAAGAGGATTAAAAGAGCGTTCCAACAAGATATAATAGCACTCATAATTCATCAAATAAGGCAGCCAAAACATGGGACGAACTCTGTGGCAAAAACTGTAAATATTATGCTACTTTCTGCCATGAACAAAATCATATACATAGACATCCCAAATGGCAAAACAATATTCCTCAACATCAAAATCATCATTTATAACATAAATCCAAGGAACCAAAGGCCTAAAACATGTCACATATCAAGGATGATATCCCTTACCTTGTTTCAAGTCAAATCTTTGCAAGTTGGCTTCTTCCTCTTTGTTTTGCTTCCTTTATCACCAAGACAACTTTAAATCAATACCAAAACACACTAACATATTCACATAACATGCATATAAACATAGATGAAAGGGAAAGGAAGGAGATCTTTGGTTACCAAAGCTTCCCAAGTGCTTTCTTTTCTTTTCTTTTCTTTTCTTTTCTTTCTTCTCTTCCAACCTCCTTCAAATCCTTCCTTTTTCTTCAAGAAAGCAAAGAAAAAGCTTCAAGAATGGTGGCTGCTGGAATATGGACGGAAATGATGGAAAAATCTTCTCTTTCTCTTTATATCTAAAGCCTTATCTCTTTCTTTTTTCTCTTTGTCTTTTTCCTTTTCTTTTCTTTTTTTTTTTTCTTTTTCTTTAGGTATATATATATATATATAAACACACATATACATGTAACACAAATATATGTACTTAAAATGGGAAATATCTCTAAATAGAGTCAAAAGACATAAATACCCCTGGAACATACCTGAGGGTATTACATTAAAAGCATGACAACCATCCTTTGATGGTCATTATTTACTTCAAATCATTTCCAACTATCAACACATCTTCACATATAGAGATAAAATTAAAAATGTGTTATCTTACTTTGTCACATAGATACAGTGGTCTTATTTAATCATCATAAAGTTATAAGACATCATAGTCTTATGAAATTTCAAGTACTACTATCTAAATGATTATTTTAAGTCATATAACATTATTGAAGCTTACACACTCTATGCTTCTGACCTATAAAATCAAGATTTATACATCATTTCACGTAGATTTCTTTGTCAAGTTCTCCACTAATGAAAGTTGTCCAGACATTCATATGATACAATTCTAAATTCAAAAGTGTTACTATAGTTAGAATCAAATAGACTGAAGTGAATTTTTCAACTGGCAAAAACGTTTCTTAGCAATCTATACTTTCTGGTTAAGTATTTATATTTATCTATTGAGTCATTTACTTTACAATTGATTTAAAGAATCCATTTATTCCCAATGGGTTTTCGACCTAGTGATTGATCAACCAAAACTTTAGACTTAGTTTGTTTCTATATATTTCATCTTTTCTTTTAATGTATCTTGTCATTTTTCTTTATCAAGAGATGAGACAACAACTTTTATAATTTTAGGTTCTTCATCATCTTAGAGAGTGGTAATGAAAATCCCATTTTCAATTTCAAAAACATCACTGCGGTACTTTTGGACGTTCACTCCTATACAATTGAAGATCATTGCTCCCACTATCTAAAATATATTGAAGTTTAATCTCAATGCCTCCACTAGATTAAGATGGATGAAACAAACAATTGAGGATCATTACTCCCACTATTCAAAATAGATTGGAGCTCAATCGCATTTACTCCCATTGTTTAGAACAAGTATAGGTATTATCTTTTAACACTCAATTAATGGTCATTGAGATATATCTATCCTCATTTTTCTTTCATCTCATGTAAATGAAACCATTATTAATATCATCTCTATTAGAAAAAATATCTTCTATGAATATAGTATCTCTTGATACAATTTTAGTTAATCTTCTAATAGAATTATCCCTAATGAACACATACCTTTTGGAGTGTTCAACGTATCTTATAAAAATACATTACTTTTCTCTTGGTCTCAATTTTCCAAACTTATGGGAAAAGCATAGATAAACACTACTAACCACTAAGGTTATAATCAATTAAATCAAGTTTTCTACATGTTCATAATTCATAAGGAGTGAAAGTAACTAATTCAATAAACACTCAGTTAAGTATATAGGCAACAGTTAACATCACATCATCATAAAGTGATGTTGATGTTTTGCCTATGCCATCATTAATCTAACCATCTTCAATAGAGTTCAATTTCTTTTCTCCGTTACACCATTTTGTTGCGGATTATCATACTATTCATTTTCATTACTCAGTTACTTGGACTTTTTAGACAAACACTTAAGACTTTGGTCAAATCTTAAAGTTCATATCCTTTCATTTGATTGATTCTCAACCTCAATTATATTGTCTAAAACAATCTACTGCTTCTGATATATGAGAGATCAAACAGACAAGATCGAATTGAGTATAGTTTTCTATACAAGTAATGAAATATGAGACACTATATCTAACTTTACATTCATAAAACCACGTATACTTGAGTATATAAATTACAAAGGAAGTTAAGCTCTTACAACTTCATCAAATGGTTTTTTAGTAGTTTTTCAAACTAGGCAATGCTCTTATTTAGACAATTCCAGTTTTGTGAGAGTTCCTAATAAATCTTCATAGGCCAATCAATTCATTATATCTTGGCCAATGTGTTATAATTCAACATGTCATATATTTGCACTCACATCCATATTTTTAGGAGAAGCAAATAATGAAAACTAACATTATCACGATGAAGATCGACTAACACTTTATAACCATTCAACAACAAACCAAATTTATAGAAATGATTTCTATTGTATTTTGACAAAGCACCTAGAGAAATTCAAATTATATTTTAACTTAAAAAGAACAAGTAGTTTGACCAAGATTTGTCGAATATTTAGAGTATTATAGACTTCGTATAGATATAGGATTTGACCACTATGCAAAACTAATTTGTGCATGTTTATCCTTCTAACTTTATGTTGTTGCCTACATAATCCAACTCGTCTCTTTTGGAATTTGACAAAATAAAAATCCACTAAAGCTCCTTTATCATGAGTTACTTGATCCGTGGCTTCTGAGTTCATGATTCACATATGATAATGCTTAGTTAATAACATAGTACTAGAAACTAAAGTTTCATCATTTTATGAAGAATGAGACAATATCATTTTCAACTTTGTGCATTCATAGGCGAAATAACTCTTATTGTTTCAGTTGCAACAAATCATTTTGTTTTTGTCTCTTCTTCTAGTATGTTTGCCACTTTGTCATTTTAATTTCTTGTTCTTGTTGTATGAGCCTTGTACGACCTCTTTCCCTTAGTCGGACTTAAGCCACTTACATTTGAAGCCATAAATAACTCTTGGAACTTAACTCTGCAATATATGCATGAATCCCTAGTTTAACTGCCTCAAATGCACTTGTCTTTTAGTTCAATGTAGTGATAATTATCAATAAAAGACCTTATTTTCTCATTGTGGATCATATGCACCTTTATACACTCTCACTTTTGGGAAAAGATTATTTTATTGCATGAACATGTTGTTCATTTATCAAGTTGTGTTTGGCTAACTTTAGTTCCATAATCATATTTGACATTATATCAAATTTAACGATCAACTGCCTTTATTTGGGGACTGTAGTTCCTTTAAACTTTTCTATCAAAACCATACTTATAACATCTATAGTTGAGTATTATTTGTACTCGTATACCAAATCATTATTCATGGAATTGGTTAAGATATCACATGGAATGAGTCTTGCTTCTTATATGCATGATTTGTGTCCATATTATATTTGTGTGAGACACCATTCGGGTTTCTATCCCCTAGTCATTTGTAATTATAATTTGGTTTATGGCCTCTAAAACCTTTTGCTTATCTAGGATATAATGCATCTTTAAATGTCATATATCATAATTATCCCTATTTAGTTTCATCTTTGTTCAAATCAGCCATCATATTCTAAGATGTTATGGTTAATTATGTCATAGAGATATATTAGACATAACTTAATCAATGCAACCAAATACATATCAATTATCACAATTACACATTAAAATTTAAAATATCTTATATAAGGTATAAAACCAAAAGTTTACTATGTTCCCAGTCATCTTTCATTACTCAAATGTTTGACATTTTTAAATTCAATCCAATTACATCAATATTAACTCTGAATGAGAATTTCACTAAACTCTACCAATCTCAAAATTCTCATATTTAACATATATAATATGTGACACAACAAATGCATCACTTATTATGACTAGGACAATTTCATTAAGCCATATCATTCTTAGGGTCACTTTATCCATAATAAAGTTTTCATCTCATTTGTAATAAGTCAAATACCTCGCATTTCATTAATTTGGAAATAATGATAAAACGGTAGATTTTCTCTTATACATTACTATGCGTTGTTTTTTAGCAAATTGTAATGTATCACTCAATCCTAAAAAAAATTATATTCTTGTCTCGAACAAGATTATTTATTACGAGACCTAATAGTCATGCATGAATATGATTAGACTTTATATCATCTTTTTTCCTATTAAAAGAGTACAACTTATCTTTAAGTCTAAATCTTTATTGCATATATATAGTCTTAACATGTACCATTAAATTATTAAAAGATCACAACCTATACTTAATGTGATGGTTCCTAGTCAACAAATTTGTATGAATTAAAAACATATGTTTTGAAATACTAATATGTGTTTTCATGCACTAAAATGAGGTATTACATGCCTTTATGCACCGTAGGACCTACATAATATATTTCACACACAAATTCAAGCATCATATAGTTTCCACGTGCCAAAAAATGGGTTTCATGTGCCAAAAATAGTAGCTCATGTGCTATCACCCACCAAAACATGGTCCCAAACATCTTCATGCACCGAAATGACATTCCATGTGCCTTCACATGCAGAAACAGCACATGCATGCACATTCACATGTCAAGGATAAGCCACACGTTGCTACACATCTTAATGCAATTTGGCTAAATTTAATTTGTGCCCATAAAAAATTTTTAAAAAATTTCAACACAGAAAAAAAAAAAATATATATATATATATATATATTCTAGAATTTAATTTCACAGAATAGATGACATATAAACAACCTGTGCTCTGATATTCACATTGAAAAATTTAAGACGAACATGCTAATATTCTGTGATCTATAATTTTGTAAAAATTTTATGGCCTACCTAAATTCTATTATGTTCGTGTGGATGGTTCGCAAAGGTTACGATGATTAGTCATTTCTCCATAACACGATTTGCATACGTATATTGTCATTTTAATTGTATATTAGGAGACACCATAATTCATGTACCTGTTATGCTTTTGTATATTTTTAAGAGGAGAAACAAAAGAGAATATGTGTTCCTATTTCTATTGAGTACAGGTTTGAACATATATATATAGGGAAAACGACTATTTCCCACCCATTTTTTAGCCCTATCTCAATCGCATACCGACGTCTCATGAAAAACCCAAATACCCACCCAAAGTTTAATCTGTTTGCATCCACCCGCATATTTTCAGTTAGATTAAAGGGCAAATTAGTCATTTCATCAATAATATTAAATAATTAAAATTTTATCTTATTTTTCCCCTTTAATTTGAAAAACTAACATTTGTCCTCTGAATTAAGTTTTAAAAAATTCACTTTTCCCCCCTGAAATACAACCACTTTTTTCCGGCAACGGCGGAGAAGATTTCGTCCAGAGGTTGACCACCTTTGGACGACGATCTTCGTCCAAGAAGGATGACCGTCGTCCAGATCTTTGGACGAAGAATCATCGTCTAGATGGACGACAAAGCGTCGTCCAGTCTGGACGATGTTTCGTCGTCCATCGTCCAGAGAATGGATGACGAGGGTCGTCCATTCTCTGGACGACGCTCGTCACTCTCCCTCCAGCCACGTCGTCACCAGTGGCCGGAGAGAAAGTGAAAAAAAATTAGGGATTTGAGGGTGTGAAAGTTACTTTTCAAAGTTTAGGGATGAGGTAAAAGTTAATTTTAAAATCGGAGAAAAAAATACGATAAAATTATATAATTGGAATATAAACAGTAAAATAACGGTTTTACCCCTCTATTTAACAAAAATTTAACGGTGATTTAGAAATAGGTAGGTGTTTGAATTTTTCATCTTACATTAGTATGCATTTGATAAAGGGTTAAAATATGGGTGGGAAAATAGTCCTTTTCCCTATATATATATATATATATATATATATATATATATATATATATATATATATATAACAATCTGACAATCACCCAACTATAAAATTTTACATGTCAAAGAGATGTTTTCATAAACGATAATAATATCGATTGGCATTGCTTTTTCGGTAGGAAAAACGATCCCACGTGAAAAAACAGATGTGGGACCTGTATCATGAATAAGGCCAGAAACCGAGTAAAGTACAGGATGGTGGATATCTGCAAAAAAAAAAATAAATAAATAAATGTTTTGGGTCGCGGCATCGTTTTTTAAAATTGGTTGGATAATCAAACCAATATTTTATTAGTTTATGAGTTAATCAATTTAATCAAATAATTAATTAATTTAATTATTATATATTTTTAAATAGTATTATATATTTTTATATTTTTGTTTGATAAATTTTATCATTAATTTAATTAAAATCTTATTAATGATAAATTTTTTAAGTTTTAATAAGACAAAAATTATTTAATATTATATAAACCCAATTTTATTAGTTTTAAATATTTTTTTATTTTAACAAATTTATTAAATTTCATTAAATTTTAAATAAATTAATATTTATATACAAATTAAATCAAATTATAAAACCAAACTAAGTTATAAACTAATTCATTATTTAACCAGTTAACCTAATTGATTCAATCCAATTTTTAAACATTGTATTGTGGTTTACAGGAGTGTGTGGCAGAGTTGAAAAATGAAATGTAATAGAAAACGTTTTGTCACCAATTACTTTACCGTTTTATGCCTAGGTAAAAGTGAACAAATATTTTGTATTTTTTATAAGGCCAAAAGGTTAACTCCTCCCTAAGGATTAGTATATTCACAAACTCTCATACGTAAAGTTTGAAAAATTAAGTACTCATTTCTAGATTGTTAAAGTTATCAAAATTTATTAGTTTTAGAGGTGAAATGATTATTTAACTGCTAATAGTAAAAAACATAAAACTTTATCTTATTTTCTCTTATAAACTCTAAAAACTAACAATTTACTCTTAAACTTAAGTTTTGAAAAATTATATTTCCCCCCGTAGGGTTTCAATTTTTCAATGACAAATTTCTTGTGACAACAAACTTTTATAGCTCTCTGCTGACGATGGCTCTCCCTCTTCAGCATTATCTCTCCTTCCCAGTCATCTCTCTTGGTGTTGTATTGTTCGACTAAACAACAAATTGTTCATTTGGAAACCACTACTTATGCTCATTTTATGATAGTGCAATGGACGAACAATTTCCATTGCTTATGGTTTCCAGATGAATGTTTCCACTGCTTATAGTTTCTTGATGAATGATTTCTTTATCATATCCACCCCTTATGATTTCTAGATGAACAATTTGATATCCAATCAAACAATGTGACATCAAGAGAGATGATCAGGAATGAGAAACAATGCTAGAGAGGGAGAGACATTGTCGAGAGAGCACTAGAGAAGTTGTCATCGTCGAAAATTTGTCACTGAAAAATTAAAACCCTAGGGAGAAAATGTAACTTTTCAAAACTTAAGTCTAAGGGGAAATTGTTAGTTTTTAGGGTTTAGGGGAGAAAATGAGATAAAATTCAATTTTTTAAAATATAATTAGATAAATGAAATTTTACCCTTAGAATTGACATATTTTATTAATTTTAATAGTTCATAGATAAGTATTTGAGTTTTTGAAATTTTATAGGTGGGGGTTTGAACATACATAAAACCTTGGGTGAGAATAAGTTTTTTAGCCCTTTATGATTTAAAAAGCATCTATTGAATTCTCCAAATTCGTTCCCTCTTTCTCTCAATTTTCTTTTTTCATATATAGAAACATAATATTAAAATAATTGTTTATAACTTTCAAACGAAATAAAGTAATATCAGTAATAAAAAATAAATTATCAAGGTAATATTTGTTTATCGCAAACCAAATAGTTTCTTAATCATTTTTTAATTGTTAAGATAGAATTGGTAATTTGATTACTTCTTATATTGTTTGTTTTGTAACATCACCACTAGTAATATAAAAGGCTAAAAGACTTGTTCTCACCTAAGACATAGTGAAATTTCAAAGTCTCACCTTCTAACTTTTAAAAACTCAAACACAGACTTATGCACCAATTTTTATTAAAAATATCAATTAAAGCTAGGAGTAAAATTATTATTTAATGAAAAGATTTTAAAAACTAAAAATTTATCAAGTTTTCCCCATTAAAAACTAACAATTTCCTTCACCCAAAGTTTAAAAAGTAAACTTTTCACCCCAAGGGTTTTTTTTTTTTTTCTCCTACTTCTATAACATCTCCATTCTGGCCATCGGCCAACTTTCTACCATCTTTACGGTTAGCCGATCTTCTGTTTTCAGCGGTCATTTTCATTAGACAAAAATGATTCGTCTTTGTTTGATGAAGACGATTTGTCTTCGTTTCACAAAGATCGATGTCAGAAGAATTATTAGATGTTGTCAGACTAAGATCAACAAAACATGTCATAATATTAATATAAATTTTTTATTTTTTTGATAAAATAAATAAAATAATGTTAATAATAAAAAGGAGATTACTAACTACTCTTTGTTTGCCACTGAACCAAAATATTTCCTTAGCTGAGTTTCCCTGGTCCAGAGCAATCACATCAGTGGGTAAAACAGATTTTTTCTAATTTTAATCTCATAATATAACTGAAGTGTACATAAAATATTCGAATGATAGGATAAAAAACAAAATTGAAAGATGGCAAAGTGGGCACTTTTCGCCCAACATGCCCCTGGAATGGGGCATTAACGTGTTATACACTTACAAACGCAAATATGTCCGAAGTGAAATCTTGTTTACCTCTCGGCGGTAAAACATTTTAAATGAAAGGTTACATAGTAAAATATAATAATTCTATATAATAAAGTTGTTTGTAAATTTACTTTATAAGCATATAAATGAGTAATTGCAGCTACAATTCACACTAAAATAGTCGTTTGGAGAGAAAATTACACTGAGAAAATATAATAAGTCTATGCAGCCAAAAAAATAACGATAAGAAGCAGTCATTGCCCTTATTATTTTATTATCAACTGAGTTATTTTCTAAATTCATACAAGCACAAAAATAACACTTAAAAGATATAAGAAAATAAAGTAGGACCATAATCGAAATCACACTGAGTTAAAAATGCAAGGCCAAATAATCTTAAGAAAAGTCCTAATATGTCCTTTCAAGGAATGGATAATCTGTGTAACCAATAACAGGATCCTCTGTGTAGAAAGTATCTCTATGGTATTTATTGAGAGGGGCATTGAGCTCAAATCTCTTTGGCAAATCAGGATTAGCTAAGAACCAACGACCATAAACAACAAGATCTGCGCAACCCTCGACTATAGCCTTGATTCCATCTTCCCTGTCAAAACCACCAGCAACGAGAAAAGTACCATTGAAAGCCTTTCTCATGTGCAGTAAACTGTGAGGACATTCACATTTTTCTAAAACTGCTCTCATTCTGGGTTCAACCATGTGACAATAAAGAATGTCATACTTGTTCAAGGACTCTGCCATGTAGAGACCTAATGCTTTTGGATTTGAGTCCCCTGCTTCCATAAAGTCTGCAAAGGGAGATAGTCTTATCCCAACTCTCTCTGCTCCTATCTCATTTACAACAGCTTCAACAATTTCTAGTGCAAATCGGCAACGGTTCTCAAGCGATCTACCGTACTGGTCTGTCCGATCATTCACTTGATCCTTCATAAACTGTTCAATTAAGTAACCGTGTGCACCATGAATCTCAACTCCATCAAAACCTATACACAACATTAGCAGTTTGAATATCAAGACTAGATGTGGGTTATGAAAACTTTTATAGAAAATTAAGGGTAAAAATTACCAGCCTCAATAGCATTCCTAGCAGCAATCCGGAAATCATTCACAATCTGAGGGATTTCATCTGTGCTTAGTTGCCTTGGAGGTGTGAACTGTGCGACATCAATGCCATTAGATCTAATTTGAGGTGTCAATGGCTTGTTAGTACTGGAGATTGGAGCTTCACCATTTGGCTGGAAATCTGAATAGACAAGACAGTGAGAACAAATAAAGATCTGACCAAAACAACATAAATGAAACGTTAAAAAAAAAAACGATTGAGCTCTTACTAAATTTGATAAACCCAGAAATGATTCAGCCATTACAATATACAAAAGACAGAGAAATAGAATAAACCTTTATTTGAAACTCTTCCCACATGCCAAAGCTGACAAAAGAAGATCCCACCTTTGGCATGAACAGCATCCACAATAGGTTTCCATGCTTCAACTTGCTCCTTTGTCCATATACCAGGAGTATGTGGATACCTAAAAAATCAAAGAAACAAAAGAGTTTATCAAATTTCAACCAAAATAATTCAAATTAAAACCTCAAGTGCTCTTACAATTCTAATCTAAGACATATATAAACAAAATTAATTACCCTTGAGCAGTGTCAGAAACACCAGTGGCTTCAGTTATGAGAAAACCACCTTTGGTGGTTCTCTGAGAGTAATATAAGATAGCATGAGGCTGAGGAACATTGCCATAAGATCTCTGTCTTGTCAATGGTGCCAAAACAACCCTGAAGCATACAACAGAAAATCAACCATAAAGTTCAATAATACCTATCCATCCAAACAAAGTCATAAAATTGCAACACTATACTACTTTACCACTATTTTAACCCATTAGCAAATTTACATGCATGAAAGGCTATTTTTTAATTAGAAAAGTGTCATCTCAGCTGAAGAATCAGCGGGTCAAAACAAGAGCTAAACAAACAGTTTATATAGACTGTCTCTCCAATTTTGTTCAGTGATCCTTGGGCACAATGTCGGAACCAAGATTTTTTAAAAACTGAACTATTAAATGTAAGAGAAAAATAGAAATTATTATATCAAAGAAGAAAAATAAAAACTTGAACTATACTGGAGGTTGAAGAAAAAAAGTCAACACATGGAAAAATGGGTGACATAGATACTTAACTACTTTCACAGAAGAAAAGGGCTTTTGTTACAAATTAAGAAAAAATAGAAGGAGATTAGCTCAATCATCCAATGTCACTGGGACATGGAGCCCCCCTCAGCCCTCAGTGGCTCCTTCCCTGCCTGTGCCACTATAAAAAAAGTTAAAAACCCAGCTAAGAAAAAGCATACCCAGATGTCAGAACATCATATTAATCCAAACCCATCAAACAAAAACATTAGGAGTCAATGGGAAGATGAGCACCCACTGGGTCCTCGGTGGCTCCTTCCCAACGAACAAAAGTTCATTTACCCGGAAGTCAGAGAATCATATTAATTGATCCAAACCCATCAACAAAAACCAATAGAAATGGAGTACAAGGGGTGCAACATGTAACATTTTCAAAGTTATAATACCCACCTGTGAGAAAGATTAAACGGGCCCATCTGGTAGGGGGTGAGAAGAGGAATACGAGGAGTTTCTTCGGACATGTTCGAGGCTTTGAGCTTGCCGTTTTAGTAACAAAAGTGTTGAGTTGCTGAGGTTGTAAAATCAGGAGTACTTATAGTGTGGTGGGAACAAAGAGCAACGAGTATGATAAGAAAAACAGCCGAAAATGCGAAGACGAAAACTGCATCTGACGGTGGTGGGGCCAAAAAAAAATTCTGACGTGAGAAATTACGTAAATTTGTTCGTCAATCTTGACTAGCCGCCGCCCCCACCCACCACCAATAATGCACAAAATTACATCATACAAGTTTGCTGTGAACATATTTTTTTTATACACATTTGCACTAGTGTAATATTTTAGCTAATGGTTTATATACGTTTATATAATTTAGGCACTAATTATATGGCATGCTTCAAAGTAAATTAAACTAGGTAGACTTGTAATTGGACAATAGAACAAAGCTCATTAAAAAAGATGTAATATTATACGTATTCATTTTAAGTATATGAATACATATATATTTATATGTATTATTATATAATCAAATATTAATTTATTATTAATTTAAAATCATCTAATCAATATATGTCCATTCATATAATCAAAGTAAATATACTTAGTTTTATTGTTAAGAAAACTATATTATGGGAAATTAATTACAATAAAAAAACTATGTACATACATTTATTAGTATACAATTTGGTACATTGGTGATTTGATATTATATGATTAAGTGATTGTGAATTAATGATAAAATAATATTTAATCATATGATAACACATCATGCGTGTATACAATTATATATCCAAATATATGTATATATAACATTGCTCATTAATTACATTAACTATTTAGGGGTGTAATTGATTTTGTTAAGATGCAACACTCGAACCTACAAGAAAAGGGAGCAAACTCAAAAGAAAAAAAACACAAATATTTGGTTTGAGCTAAACATAATAGTGGATCATGTCAGTGCGACCCACCATGCTGACAAACCATGTCGAGTCGACTTTGACCTGCACAATCAAAGGACTTTATACTAGCTAGCGTACAAAAATATATAGGTTCATGACACGAGCTATGCTACAACAAGTTGTAACTTTTGGCAGGTAGGCCTATTAATTATATATATTTGTTAAAGATATTAATTAAAATAGGTACAAAATTTTGTGTCTAAACTATTTTAGACAAACTTTTAATGAATTTACTTTTTACAAACTCAATATTGATTCCAATAATTCCCTTTTCTAGTAATTATCTTTCTTCAGTCGTGTTCTTTTTCGACAGTGTTTTCTTTAACGGTATACTCGAACACTATCATATTGATTTTAAGTTGGGTAACTTATGAATCGAAATATTCATAAATTTGTTTGAAAATAGGTCGATTTTTGGTTTGATTGTTGATATATCCAAATCAGAACGAAAAATATAATAGATGCAAATGCAAGTGTGAGTGTGAGAGCGAGAGAAAGTGCGGGATTTCAGTATTTCAAAAATTGTTTAAGCATATATTTATGCCTAAATAGATGTCCGTAGAATATCATTTATATATTACTGTAAATCCACCCAGCCTTATTCTATTGATTATACCTTTATAACCATAATATATTAGATAAAATTTTACGAACTAAGGTTATATTAGAGTCAAGCATGTTTAAGCTCGAGCTCAAACTTAACTTAAACAAGCCCAAAATGAGCTCTTTTCAAGCGAGCTCAAGCCTAAAAGTTTAATATTTCTAAGCTCGGGCTCGAGCTCCAACTTTAGGGATGTTTGACTCATCAAACTCACAAGCTTAAAAAATTTAATACAAAATGATGTTGTTTTCAATAATATGCATTAAAAATAACGTTGTTTTAGTAATGAGTCGAATTCAAAGCTTGATTTAAGTCAAGCTCGACTTGGCTCAAATCTAACCCTAGTATAAACTACTTAAATAAAGTTATTTTAATTAATTACTCTTTTAAATGACTTTAATACAACTCAAGCTCAAGCCCTTAGAAGGAAATGACTTGCTTTAGACATAGGAAACATCATTTTATGCTAAGAGATTAAATTATGGAAGGAAAAGAGGTTGACAATAGATTCAAGGAAAGAGGAAGGTTGGGCGGAAAAGACAAATGTAACACCCTCTTCAAAAGTACTATCCTTCAGAGGAAAGTGTTACTAAATTGTTTATTTTGAGCATGCATTTAAGTTTAAACAAGTAATAAATTCATTAAATAACTTTACAAATCCTCATTTATTAAAACTGATAAAATTACTAAAATACCCTTATCTCAAAAATAATTGGAAGCATCAAAAGGTGTCCAAATATGAAAACATAAATACAAGAACATAATGTATGTAGTCTAAAACATCAATGAAAAATTGAATTAAACAGAAGCTGAAAAGACTATGCTGCCCTCAATGCTCTACGGTCGCAGACTGATGCTCATCTTGTAACAATCATGATGACCTATAATTGCACATATGAAAGTAAGAAAATGAGTGGTAAAACACTTAGTAAGTAAGAGATTAAACTAATAATTACTGGAATCCCTAAAATGCCCTTCAACTCAACCTGTGATAACTTTATCATTCAAAGTCAACATTAAACTCATTAATGGATGATGAAAAGTTTTGTGTATTGTCTTTGTACTCATATTGTACTTTAGGGACTATCTAAGCAGTATATCATAACTCTCGGGTCGACTTATGTCCCTCTCGGCCATAAAGAAACCACTCCTCTAGATTTCTATCTAATGTAACTTTACCTAACTTAGTGGAAGCATCTAAATCTGCAAACTATAACTGAAGTTGTATATTAGGTTGATCAATCTGAATAGAATACAAAGATCTGACACCTTGGCTATATGGGCTATATTTATGGTTCACTACGCCAACTGTATCTTAGTTGGACTAAACTACAAGCATATACCCTACTATAGGTCTGATGTCTTACTGCGAATGGTAGAGTGACTATGTACTCATGGTACCCATTTGTAATGATTCTATGATATCTAGCATGCTACATCTCAAGCCTTAAGTAACTTTGGCTCATACTCACTTCCACCTAATACTTGTTTCTCGAACCATTTTATATCTTAACTTTCAGGTCCATAGGATACTATCGTGTACCTGAGGTCTTTATATTGTTATTTAAAATGACCTTTAACTCTCCAGCCTAGTTCCCTTATTCTTTTCTTTCTTTTATGTTAGATGCACAAGTGTGTACCTTTAGACACACGGGGGTGTGTTTCCTTAGTTTACTCACACACGACCACCTTCTCGTGTCTTTTCCTCATATGTACTTATTTATCAGTACACGAGCGTGTATTTGGACTAACATAGTTCTATGCCCCTTCAGATATTTATTATACTTTCCTTTTGTGTTCTCTTTCTAATCATACTACTTTTAAGGGTATTTTGGTCATTTCACCCCACACATGATCTTGCACAAGCTAACACGAAAAGTCTATGTATCATAGTTATCGCTAATCAGACAATGATGTTTGATGATCATCAAAATGTCTTAGACTTAGACTAAATTCTGGAATCCATACACACAGTTATGTGGCCCATACCACATGACCGTGTGGTGTTCTCAAAAAACAAGTCAATCAACCTAATTTTTACATTTTGTTCAATTATAACGTAATTGGTAGCAAACGAACTAGTAATCAAACATCACCTTATCACTATATCGACTTCATAAGCCTTTAAACTCTTTAACAAGTGAATATGTAAGTAAAAAGATTATGAAGGCTCAACCTTCTCTATACACCAATTCTTAGGCTAACACAATTAACATGAAATAATCAAATGCATCAACACCCTCAAATACAAAAATTGGTCAATACTATACTCCTAATATCTATTCAAACTCATTTATCATTTGATAACTTGAGGACACCGTCTATTGCTTGAAAATCTAACTCGAGACCATCTTGAATCCTTTATTTATACTTATCATCTTGAAGCTAAGTTGTCTTGATCTCTTCTACTAACGTATATTTGATCTCTAATTTTGTTAGAGCCCTAATTACAAACTTAATCTACTCTCAGTCTAGATATATTGAATCTCTTTTTAAACTATCAACTATGACAAGAACACTTTTCTATTAAGGGTATCTACAACTACATTGGTCTTGCCTAGGTGATACTTGATATTACAGTCATAATCCTTCACTAGTTTGAGTCATCTCCTTCATCTAATTTTAAGCTCTTTCTAAGTGAAGAAGCATCTGAGGCTCTTGTGATTGATGTAAATATTGCATCTTACCTTATATAAGTAGTATCTCCAAATTTGGAGGGCAAACGTTTTAGTTGCTAGTTCTAAATCATGAGTGGGGTATCTGGTCTTGAAATCTTTCAACTATCTTAAGGCATATTTATAACCTTGCCTCACTACATCAACATTACTCCTAAACCACCATGAGATGCATCGGTGTATAGATCATACTTGAACCCTTCCTTCGGTAGGGTCAACACCAAAACAAAAATCAATCTTCTTTTTAACTCTTGGAAACTCTCTTTATAAGAATTTAAGCACTAAAACTGAATTTCTTTTTTGGTGAGAACTATGAGAGGTTTTGCTAACTTGGCGAACCACTCAACGAACTTTGTAGTACCCTACTGAACCCAAAAAGTTATAGACCTTTTTAACTATTTTCTATTTCTACCAATTTATAATTGCCTCAATCTTGTTTGGGTTCACTAATATACCCTCTATCGTAACCACATACCCTAAGAAGGTTATTTTATCTAGCTAAAACTTAAACTTAGAGAACTTTGCATAAAGTTGCTTTTCCCTTAACCTTTGTAAAGTAAGTCTCAAATGCTACACATAGTCCCTATGACTCAAAAAATACACCAATATATCATCGATGAAGACCATTATGTACTTATCTAGGCAGTTATAGAATACCCTCTTCGTCAAATCCAAGAACACAATAATAACATTACCCAAATGACATCACTACCTGATGGTAACCTAACCTTAGATTGATCTTGGAAAACACAATTGATTCTCTCAGTTGGTCAAAAAGATCGATCGTGTGTCCCCTACCACACAGCCTTGTGGCATTCCTAGAAAATAAGCTGATCAACCTGATTTCTGCATTCTACAAAGTTTTATCACAATTAGGAGCAAACAAACTGGTAATCAAACATCACCATATGAACCTCATAAGCCTTTGAACTCTTTAACAATTGAAGTAAAAAGATTTTGAAGGCTCAACCTTCTCTATACACTAATTCTTAGGCTAACACAATTAACATGAAATAATCAAATGCAGTAACACCCTTAGATATAATAAAAGGTCAATGTTATACTCCCAATATCTATTCAAACTCATCAAATAGTCATTATCATTTATTTCAACAACAAAGTTTAACATACAAATTCATGTAACCTAACTTAACCATGCTTTAAAGTATTCCCTATAAAATTCACAACACTGAAATTCAATCCACCACTCATCATCATAATATATTATTTAACATGAATCCAAATACATAGACGTGATTTTTTTTTCATGATTCAATAAAGGCAGAAGCGAGTATAGCCTGCTTACCTCTTGGAAGTTGACGCAACAGTTGTTCACACAAACCAACCCTCTTCTCACTAGCTTATCTTTTACCATGTCATTGGAGCCAAGTAGCTAGAGCTGTTGCACGATCGTGGGATGTTTAGACTTAAGTCTCTCCTTCTCTCTTTTAAAGTTGGTGCATAAGGGATCATAAAATCATAATCCCAAAAACGCAACAACGTATCATATATAAACTAAAAACACATTGTACACACACAAGTGTTTGCTTGAGGCACACATACGTATATTACTTAAATTTGAATTTCATATGGATTCATCTTATCTAGCTAATGTGGCATGACACATAGACATGACCTTACTATATATGACCGTGTGCACCTAGAATCCATATTTTGACTTTCGAAATCATTCTAACTCATGTAAAAAGACTATCTTACCCTTAAGTTGTACCTTTGAGTGCTACAACAAATGAGAACAATGAAGAAATAAGCCAAAGGCAAAAGGGATAACATGGATGGTAGAACTTACATGGCATGGTGAGACGTAGCATAATGTGCCAAAGTGATATGACGTAATGATGTGGTGATATGTGTATGCGGAATTCCTAAATTGTGCAAACTAATTTTAGCAGGATTTTAATTCAAGTCTCCTATTGTTTTTGAGTAATTTATTTAAAGTCATTTTCCTATTATCATAGAGTTAACTATTAGGTCTTAAATGAATCATATTTTGATTTAGGAAATAAAGAGTTTTTTAAGATTATTTATTCAGGAAAACTCAATTTGTATTAATATTATTCCTTAAAATTATATTTTTCTAAAATTTGGAATTAATTAGGATTTTATTTTAATTGGGATAGTCATTAGCCTATATAAAAGGCTTAAGTCTTTGTAGTCATTCAAATTATCAAAGTATTAATAAAATTCATTTTGAGTTTTTTTAAGAATTGCTTTGCAAATTGCATTGAATAATTGTTTATCCCTTTGCATTTGTTGAACGATATCAACCTTTAATTGTCCTTGTGAACAAAATTACAACCCCAAGTATGCTTGTCCTATGTCAAAGATAAGGGTGTACATAATTCGGTTTAGTTCAGTTTTAGAACTTTTACAAACTAAATTTAAAAAAAAAAATTTAAAAATTTCAAATCAAATCAAACCATTTCAGTTTTCAAACCAAACTAAACTGAACTAAAAAATTATGGTTTGGATTACGGTTTAATTCAATTAAAAATCATTTACTTCTAAATATTTCCTACTTAATATATGATAATAAATTATAGCTACCTAGGATATGAAATAAACATGTAAAATAAACATGTAAAATGAACATGAAATGCATAAATAATAAACATATAAAGAAAATGAACCATCAATATGAACCATGAATTCCAATTAAATCAAACCGCAAATTTGAACCATATATTCAAACTATATTAAATTAGATTTGAGCCGAATTGAGTTAAACATCTCCTAATTTGAGCTCAATTAGATTTTAAAATGAGTCAAATATTTTAAATCAAATTTGATTTAAATTTGTTTAATTTGAGTTCGAATTGAATCACCTTCTAAGACCGAATTAATTTAATTCGAATTTAACCCTCCTTTTTACTTTTAAATTTTTTTTCTATATTTAATTGAAATTAATATAAATTAAAGATAAAATTTATTTAATAAAAATTTAAAGACAAAATATTATTTTATTTAAAGCCTTTTTTCTCTTTTTAATAAATTTATAAAAAAATTAATAATTGTTTTTAATAAATTCAACATGTGAAAGAGAAATATATATTTTTTAAACTTAAAGAGTAAAAATCTATCATTTCTTCAAACCTGGGATGGGAAATAATTATTTGGTACATATATACATATGATTTAAGGTTTGGTTTGGGTTGGAAATCGTTCAAACTGTAAACAATTTTTAAAAAATTTGTTAACCTTAATCAAATTGTTTTATAAATCAAACTAAACCAAATCGTAATTTTTTAATGATTTAGTACGAAAGCCAAAATATTGGCTAAAATAATAATAATAAAATCAAAAGAACAAAGACAATTATCAGAAAAATAAATCTATGAGGTAGAACTCTAAATTTCTAATTCATTGCACAAAAACATTATAGAACAATTACAAAACCATTACTCAACTCTAATCACAAAGTTTTTCACAAAAAAAAAAACCAACCTACCTTAAAAAAACTGACAGTAACCTTTATAATATAAAATTATCTTACAGGCTATAATCCTGTAAAAATAGGTTTATATAAACCAATTAAATAAACTAAAAAAAGTTGGTTTAATTATCATATTGCCTCCCTTAAACCAATTTCCTCAAATTTAAGCATGCCCAACATCTTCGTTAGCTTCATAAATGTCTCCAACTTCAATGACTTTGTAACGATATCTTTAGTCTTGCAATAATCAATCTCAATCTCCTCGTTCTGCACCAAATCTCATATGTAGTGATTCTTGATATCAATGTGTTTGTAGTGATCATGATAAACTGGATTTTTAGTTAAATCAATAGTAGACTTGTTATCACAAAATATTTTTGTTAGACCATGATGCCTATATTGTAAGAATTTAAATATCCCCTTAACTATACTACTTGAGTAGCATTACTTATTGTTGCCATATACTTTGCCTCAGCTGTTGATAAAAACATAACTTGCTATTTTTTATAAGACCATGAAGACACATTATACCCCAAATAAAAAGCATAACCTGAAGTACTCCTTTCAATCATATACCAGCCTAATCATTGTCTGTGTAACCAATAAGAGCACTACCATCATATGAATATAAGCTATCATTAGATTGCATATCTTTGATATATCTCAACATCTTTTTAGTTGTTTGTAAGTCGAATAGCGTAGTCACTCCATAAATCTACTAATCAATTCAATACTAAAAGTGATATAAGGCCTTGTGGAAGTCAAGTATCTGAGAATCCCCACCAATCTCCTAAAGTAAGTAGCATCAACAAATTCACCAGTCTCATCTTTTATCAACTTCAATTTTTCTTCAACGGGAGTCATCATTAGTTTTGTAGTATCCATTTTAAACCTCTTCAAAATATCAGCAACATATTTTTTCTACCAAATAAATATTCCACTATCTTGCTAAAAAACTTCAATTCCAAGAAAATAAGACATCAATCCCAAATTTGTCATCTCAAAATAACTAATCGTGACCTTCTTAAATTCAAAAATTAATTTAAGATTGTTGCTAGTAAATATCAAATCATCCACATATAAGCAAACAATAAGAACATCTCCTCCACGTTTAAATTTAATATATAAAGTATGCTCATTTTGGCATTTTAGAAAACCATTCTCAGCAAAGTATGAATCAATATGAGTATACCAAGCTCTAGGAGCTTGTTTCAACCCATACATTGTCTTTTTCAACCTATAACTTTATTTTCTTAGTCTTTTCTGACATAACCTGTAGGTTGCTCAACATACACTTCTTCTTCAAGTACACCATTCAAAAAAGTAGACTTTACATCTCTTTGATAAAATTTCCAACAATTATTGGCAATAAGTGAAACAATCATTCGAACGAAATCAAGTCTAACAATAGGTGCAAAAACCTCAAAATAATTTATACTTGTCTTCTGTTTATAGCCTTTAACAACCAACATCGCCTTAAAGTGATCCACCTCTCCAGTTGGTTTAAATTTGGTCTTGTACACCCATTTGACTCTAATTAACAGAGTGGTTAACTTCTATGTGTCATTCTTCTCAATGGCATGAATTTCCTCATCCATTGCACAATCTAGTGGTCATCTTTAATAGTATCCTCAAAAGTAACAGGATCACAATTTGTGAATAATGCAAAATTCATAACATCCTCATTAAATAAATCATTATTATTACTAACAACATAATCCTATAAGCGAGCTAGTAATTGGAATTGTCTTTGTGGGCAACTAGATGACTCTATAAGACTAGTCTGTATAGTAGAAGATAAAGAATCTCTAAGTAGTTTCATAAATTGTCCTTCTTGTTAACTGTAGAAACCCTCATCTACAATACAAAGAGGCCCATATAAAAGTTATGGTGATGTCTTTAGCTTTTTACTTGTCCAATCCTAAACACCTTGCTTATCAAAAGTGACATCTCTGTTAACAATCACCTTCCCTATATTCAGATTAAATAGCTTATACCCTTTTGTCGCATGATTGTAGCCAATAAAAACACATTTTTTTGCTTTATTATCAAACTTCTTCCTGAAAGCATATGGAACATATGCATAGGTAAGACAATCGAATACCTTTAAATGAGTGGCTTTTTACCAGACCAAACATACTGTGGTGTTTTCTCATAATTACATCTTGTAAGACACTTGTTCAAAACATAAACAACATAAGAAACAACTTCTACCCAAAAGCCTTTAGGCATATTTTGGGAATGCATCATAGACCTTACCATGTCCATCACGGTTCTATTTTTCCTTTCAACCACACCATTTTGCTGAAGAGTATGTCTATGTCAACTGATGTTTAATTCCATTTTTCTTCTAAAAATCATCACAACCGTAAATTTAGTGCCCATTTTGCTTTTACACATGGTATTTAAAACTTTTAAACAGATCACATGTATTAGATTTATTTTTTTAGAAAATACACCCAAGTCTTCCTGTTGTAATCGTCAATAAAAGTAACAAAATATTTTCTACCACCATTGGAAACAACCTCAACTGAACACAAGTCTGAATGAATTAATTCCAATGGTCTATTAGCTCTCCAAGCCTTGCCTTTTGGAAAAGGATCTCTGTGTTTCTTTCCCAAAATACAAGACTCACACTTCTTATCAGGAAAAGTAATAGAAGGTAGCCCATAAACCAAATTTTTTCTAGTAAGAAAACTCAAACTCCCAAAATTCAAGGGCATAAAACGTAAATACCACAAACAAGTATCATCAAAAGTTACAGAACTAAGACAAAGTAAATCACCACAATTAAGAGAAATAGGGCACAGACGACTATTATTCATATTTACCTTTGTAGTTAGTCCCAACTTATCACCCTTAATTGTACAAATGTCAAACTTAAAGTGTAAATCATACCCCTTTTTAGAAAGTTGCCTAAAACTCAACAAATTATGATGAAGGTTTAGCACATATAACACATCAAATATAAAATTAGAAGTACCATTTTTTAAAGTAATACCAAACTTCTCTTTTTCAAGAACAGGAACCCTTTCATTATTCCTAAATTTAACAAAGGATCTAAATGATTTATTTAAATCTGTGACCAACTTTTTTTCCCTATACATGTGATTACTACAACTATAATCAATAAACCAACTATTTTTCTGATTTTTTTCATCCCTAGAACAAGAAAATAAAATATTTTCTTCTTTATCAACAAAATTCTCAGCTTTTTTGCATGAAAACTTCAAATATTAAATCTCTTATCAGACCAACATTCATATTGGTAATGACTCATCTTACCACATTTATAACACTCAATTTTTGACTTATCATGTCTTTGATAATTATTATTGTTCTGTTGATTATTTTGATGCTGATTATTTGAATTATAACTTCTCTATTGGTTAAAATTGTTACCTCTACCACGACCTCTAAAATTGCCTGTACCTTTACAACCTTTACCTTTGAAATTTTGGCCTCTTTGATTTGAATTAGTAACATTGGAGGTCTCCCCTTTCTCCTCGGTTTGAACTAATTGGGTCTGCAGCACCTCTTCACCAATATCAACAACTTGATGATTTAGAGATATCTCATGTCTCCAATTTGGCTTCTAAGTCGTTAATTGCAATGTGTCGAGATCTTTGGTGTCTTTAATAATTGTCTTCTTGTGATGAAACTTGGGACTCAAAGATCGCAAGATTTTTTCCACAACTTGAACATCCTTCAACTCCTTATCATTAGAACGCAAAGCACTAACAATGTTATTAATTCTTGCAAAAAATTCTTTAACACCTTTTATGGGCTTCATTTGTATCAACTCAAATTGCCTCCTCAATTCCTGCAATGTAACCTTTCTCACATTATCATTGCCTTGATTGGAATTTACCAATATTGCCATCATCTCTTTCTTTGTCTTCGCATGCATAAATTTGTTATAGACATCTAAATGTACTTTGCTAATCATATAACAACAAGCTTGTTGATCATGGGCTTGATTTTTCTCTAATTCTCTATGTTTGACAGTAGTCAACTGTGTTCTCTCTGCAGATTCTTCCATTTGCAAATGTCACATCTCAAATTTACTTTTTGCATCAAAAATAGAAACCCAACATGGTTGTAAGACATAAGAATTTTTCATTCTTTAAGATTTTTGCAGGACTCCAACTAGCTCTGATACCAATTTATAGGAGCCAAAATATTGGCTGAAATTAATAATAATAAAATCAGAAGAACAAATATAATTACCAGAAAAATAGATTTTGGAGGCAGAACTCTAAATTTCTAATTCATTGTATAGAACTATCATAGAACAATTACAAACCATTACTTAACCACCCACTTAAAAAAAAAAAAAACTGGTAGTAACCCCTTTATTATACAATTATCTTATGGATATAATCTTGTAAAAACAGGTTTACATAAACCAATTAAATAAACTAAAAAAAAATGGTTTAATTCTCACATTCAATTCAGTTTTATAGTTTGAACTAAATTTTACACACCTTTACAAAAAACTTGAAAGGGATACACCCTCCAAAATCATGGCCTAGAATAATTTTTTTTTTAATTTTCGTAGTTTTATAGATTTATAATATTTATGATTTATGTTTTATTTTTTTATCTTAATTTACTAAAACACTTCATATATATATATATATCACATATCCACTTTGAGTATATAAATATATACACATTTGATTTGTGTCATTTATATGAACCTTGAGAGAACTATATCCCAAAGTTAGCTATATTGGAGAGTCCAAGGGTATATAAATCCAAGTCTCATACTTTGTATTTGAGATCGTCATGTACCCCCATACTCTACAGCCCCGATGCCCATACAGGTTGGTTATGCGCTAACTCTTTGCTATATTAAAGCGAACACTACAATGATGGCATCACCACCCATGTCACATGATTGTAACTGAGAGACATGGTGATGATTGTGGTATCAAATAATATGAACCTCAAGAGAATTACACCATAAAAGCTAGCTATTAAGATTAAAAAGCTCAACCCCATATAAACCCCATACTAGAAGTGTACACTTTCTAATGTAAGATTCAAGTCTTATATCTTATATTTGAGATCCTAACAGTTATCAAGTGATTGGTGATTTAATGATATGATAACACATATTAAATATATATTTATTTATATATTTAAAATGTATATATATAACATTACTCTTATTAGATTAAAAGAAAATCTTCACTTTAAAATACATCAGGGTAGTTTTATAATTTCAAAATGTTTAGTCAACAACTAGAAGAAATCATCTAAGAAAATACATCAGGCCATTTTTGTACATTCATCTAACAATTCTTTCTAAAAATAAAGGCCAAAGGACTTATTCCCACCCAAAGTATCTTTTTTTTCCCCAAATTCTCATCCTTTAATTTTAAAAATCTCAAACATCCTCTTATAAGAGGTTAAAGTTAACAAAACCTTAGTCCTTTAAAATTTAATCTCTTTCCCCCTCAAACCCTAAAAACTAAAAGTTTGTTTTTTAGACAAAGTTTTAAAAAATGACAGTCCCCTCTTAGGGTTTAATTTTCAACCTTTGGTGCCAAAGTCGGCTCCATCATCAGCAAAGAAGAGTTTCTGATGCATCACTATGCTTCGACGGGCTCTCTACCCTCCTCTGAAACTTTGATCGAAAAACGAAGATCTTATCATCGTTTGGGAAAATGAGATGAAGATGAAGATCTCATTTTGTATGGGAAGATGATTGTCTTTCCAACCGTCTTCTTCTAGGAAGATGAGATATTTGTTTTTGTCTTGTCTTTGTTTAGGATAAAGAGGAGCTCCGTCTTCCTAAATGATATCTTTGTCAATTGAAGTTCTAGAGGAGAGAAGAGAAACCGTTAGAGTATGGTGATGCATCGTGACTCTTCATCGTTGACGATGACATTGGAAATTGAAAACTAAACACTAAGGGAGAAACTGTTATTTTTTAAAATTTGGTTTAAAGAACAAACTTTTAGTTTTTAAAATTAATAGGAGAAAAAAAATTAAATTTTAATTTATTTTTAATATTACAGGTGAAATTATTATTTTATTTAATTTTCTGTATATAAATGTTTGAGATTTTTATAGTTAAAATGTGGATATTTAGGAAAACAAGATATTTTGGGTAGAAATATGACATTTGGCCAAAACTGAAAGAACGAAGACATGCATCCCGTTGACTCACAGTATATTTAATTAAACCCTAGATCGACCACAAACCTAAAAGCTCTATACAGCCCCGCGCCACGCTCGCTCTGTCTCCTAGGTATATTCAACTACCGGTTATTTTTTCTCGTTTCATTGCTTATTTTTCTCTTAATGTTTTGCTTTTGTATCTGAATCTAACGGTGTTTTTTTGGTTCTTCTGTGTGATCAGATCTTGATTTGGTCTGTTAAGTGACAAAAAAATCCCTCGAAAGCTATGGCTCTGGTAATCCTCGTTCACGCTTTGCTCGTTTTGCTGATTTAGATATTGCTTTATTACTGGTATTTATGTTTTTTGTATTGCCCAGAAGTTTCTTTTAGGGTGATTTGGAAAAATGCTGTACAAATTTTAGATTTTAGACTGATGCCATTGGCACATATACTTGTAATTTCAGCAAAGGATAAGTATAATGCTAAATTCAGTGAAATAAAATCAACGATTTCTTTGTTGAAAAGTAATGAAAAAATGCTTTGAAATTTCGAATTTTATTACTACTTAGTAAATAGATGTCCGTGAGAGTGTTTTTGTGCTGCATGAAATTATATTTTGATTTTGTCAAAATGGGGAGTTGCGTTTACAGTGATATGAATAGGAAAATTTGGGATTCTATATGTTAATTTTTCAGAATTTCAATGAGTATTTTGTTCTATATATTAATTTTTCAATGTCAATGGTTTTTTCATGTTATAGATGGTTTTAAATTAATAAACAATCTGTGATGTGATATTTAAACTTTCAGAGGTATATTGTTGGGGCTTATGTTGCATATTTTTAAATATTGTTGGAAAATGTCATGCAATTTGTTAGTTGAAGTTGTTGCAATGTTATTTTAGAGTGTACTTAAATAATGTGGTGATTTTACTTATTTACAGGTCTTGCATGCCGGAAACACCAATAAAAATGCTTTCAAAGCACTTATTGCAGCAGAGTACTCTGGAGTCAAAATTGAATTTGTCAAGAATTTTGAGATGGGCGTGTCTAATAAATCCCCTGAATTTCTTAAGATGAACCCCATTGGAAAGGTTTGTTAGTATTGCATGACTTTAGGTTTCAAGCTTGCCACGTGTTTTATATGCTGACTTTCCTGAAAAATTATCTTAATGTGTAGGTGCCTTTGTTGGAAACACCTGATGGAAATGTGTTTGAGAGTAATGCCATTGCACGTTATGGTGTGGACAGATGATAAATTCTTAGATTCTATGTTAGAAAATCTGTACATTGTGGAAGTTGTAAGTTTCTTAAATTTTTTGTTGCTTGCTGCAGTTGCTCGCCTGAAAGCTGACAATCCACTGTTGGGCTCTTCATTGATCGAATATGTAAGTTATGCGATGGCTGTCTTTTATTACTTTGAGAGTTGCCCCATTTTATTGGTTTATATTGTTTTGGAAAACCATTTATTCCTTCTTTTTGTAGAGCATATGTTGACTGAGTTTTGAATTTATGATGTGGTTTCTCTAGTGTTTGTGTATAAATCAATTAAACTGATTGAATAGTGGATTATAGTTTGCATCTGTGCTCTTTATGCAACCAACTGCAGCCTAATGCATTTTTTTGTGCTGAAATCTTTCACAGTCTTCCAACTTAAATAGTTATTACTTTTTGAGTTTCTTATTTTTATAGTGATTGTTCTTACGACATATACTTTATTTATGTAGGCCCATATTGAGCAATGGATTGATTTTTCATCATTGGAGATTGATGCTCATATCTTAAAATGGTTCATTCCACGGATTGGTTTTTCTGTGTTCCTTCCTCCGGTTAGTCAATTTCAGCTCTCATATATTTTAATCCTTAAAAAATGACAATGTTTCTTCCTATATTGCGTGATAACTTTTATTTCATTACTTGGTTAATGATTTGATGTTAATCTGCACCTAGGCTGAGGAAGCTGCAATTTCATCATTGAAGAGAGCATTAGCTGCTTTAAATGTGCATCTTGCTTCCAACACTTACTTGGTTGGACATTCTGTTACCCTGGCTGATATCATTATGACATGTAACTTGACTATGGGATTTAGCCGAATCATGACCAAGAGCTTTACTTCAGAATTCCCTCATGTTGAGAGATACTTCTGGACTATGGTTAATATACCAAATTTCCACAAGATATTGGGAGACATAAAACAAGCTGAATCTGTGCCTCCTGTTCAGTCAGCAAAGAAGCCTTCACAACCTAAAGAACCTGCAAAACCCAAGCCTCAAGAACCTAAAAAGGAAGCTAAAAAGGAACCAGCAAAGCCTAAGGTAGAGGAGACTGTTGAAGAAGAGGCACCCAAGCCCAAGCCAAAGAATCCGCTTGATCTTTTGACTCCTAGTAAGATGATTTTGGATGAGTGGAAGAGGCTTTACTCAAACACAAAAACCAACTTCCGTGAGGTTGCTATTAAAGGTACTTGCATAAAAACTTGATTTATCTGGTCTGTGCTGTTTTGATTTAATTAAATGGAAGCCATTTGATAGTTTCAAGCTTTGCACAGTGCAATTATCATGGTCAATATGATATTCTTTTCTGCATGCCTTGCATTTTCTGGATCTCTTGATGCCAAGTTGTTAAAAGTCGTAATTTTGATCTCAGGCATCATATTTGCACTGTCTTCTTTGATCTCTCTCTCTCTCTCTTCTTAAGTATGACAAATTATGGTTCTTAATTACCTTTTATGGTAAAACAATTGCTGCTAACAAGAATATTATCTGCAAAATCTCTGCTGGAAATAATTTACTAATTTTGGGATGTGTATGATCCCGAAGGTTATGAATGTCCTTACTGTAAGCATTTCTAGTCTCTTTTTCACCCTCATCCCTTTTTTGCCCCTGTTGTAGGATTTTGGGACATGTATGACCCTGAGGGTTACTCACTCTGGTTTTGTGATTACAAGTACAATGATGAGAATACTGTCTCATTTGTGACATTGAACAAAGTGGGTGGTTTTCTACAACGAATGGACTTGGCTCGCAAGTATGCTTTTGGTAAGATGCTTGTGATAGGTTCGTCACCACCCTTCAAGGTGAAGGGTCTATGGCTATTCCGTGGACAGGAAATTCCTCAGTTTGTAATTGATGAGTGTTATGATGTGGAGTTGTATGAGTGGAAGAAGGTAGACATCACAGACGAAGCTCAAAAGGAGCGAGTAAATCAAATGATTGAAGATCAAGAACCTTTTGAGGGAGAGGCTTTACTAGATGCCAAGTGCTTTAAGTGATCTATATATCATCTTGAACAGACCAGTGGATGAAATGTTACGTTCACAAACTTTAACTTATTTTTTATTTGCTTTGTGTTTTAGCAACTTTGGCATGCAATTGCCTTACCGTAATTTTGTTCTCTAATTTATTTAAATTAAATGTCTGATCTGAACTTCTCTAATTTATTTAATTAAGATTTGATTTTCTGTTTAGGTTGGGTTGATTTAATGATTTTGGCCTTACAAGGAAGTCCATCATGCATGACTTTTTAGGGATTTTGTTTTATTTCGTTTTACTACATTTCTTCTGTGGAATTGGAAAAATTATATTAGGGTTAATTTTGTTCCTCCAAAATTTAGTTCAGAAGAAATCCGGAGTTCTTGTATTTCTTATTTCCGACGTTTTCCCTTTTTTCAATAATTATTTTTATTTTGTAAAAATCAATATAATAATGTGAAGAAGTAGTTGAATTATCAAAATTATGTATAAAGACTGAAATATGGTAACATAAAAAACAAAGCAATGAACTACGAAATAGTATTTCCATTTCGACTTTGTAAAAACGAAGAGAGTTTATTTTGAGCCCAGATACTTTGGATTCATCTTCAATTCAGATATTGTGGATGGAGACCCACTCCGTCGAAGACCTCATCATTGCACGGCCAAGGGTTATTACAGTCGCGTATAAATAAAAAGTGAAGTAGCATTAAAGGCTCAATGTGGGATTGCAGTCCATGCAAAATCAACCATTTTGAAAAGCCCAAGGACTATTTCCCACCCTAGGTTTGCTGTAAAAGACAAAATATTTATAGAGTTTAAAAAACTTAAATATTTACTCATATTTAAATTTTCATTAAATATAAAGATAAAAATAACAATATAATTTTAATAATAATATTTAAAAAATACAATTTTATCTCATTATCCTTAAAGTTTTGAAAACTAATAATTTTACTTTACCCTAAAGTTTTTAATTTTTGAAAAATTATATTTTTCCCTTAAACTTAGGTTTTTTTGCTTAACCTCTCCAACTCCCCACGACTGTCTCTTTCCACCCTAAACCCGACCACCACCTTCATCATTGTCTCTCTCATCTCTTGTCATGTCGTCAAGTCCATATGAAGGGACAAAGAAGGAAGACATTTATCGTTCAAATTTGGATAACAAAACATTATCTTTCGTGGTCCAGACAAAGGTTTTGTCCTTTATCGTCACTAGAGAAAAAGCTGTTGGGAGAGAGAGGTCATCGTTCATTAGATTAGTTGGTCAGATTTGTTTTCCAAACCCTAGGGGGAAAAGTAAATTTTTTAAAACTTAATCTTGGAGAAAATTATTAGTTTTTCAAACCAAAGAGACAAAATGAGATATAATTTTATTTATTTTAATATTACTGGTAAAATGATTATTTTACCCTTAATTTTAATTAAAAATTATTAGATGTATAAAAATAGACTAAATTTTAGGTGGATATTTAGATTTTTGAAATCTCACAAGTTTGTATTTGTGTTTGTACCAAACCGAATGTAGGAAATAGTCCATTGGTCTTTTGAAATAAAAAATCTTGAGAGATGAAAAAGTTTTAATGCTATCAACATCAGCGCATAGAGCCAATTTTTTAGATGGATGAGATTAAACATATACCTTTAGGGGTGTTTAGTTAGCAGACATTCAAGATTACTCTTGATAATTTATTTTTTATTATTTATATTATTTTATTTAATTTATAAGTAATAAAAAATTTCAGTAATGTTCTATTACCAATGGTGATGTGACAAGTAATATACGAGGTAATCTAATTACCATCTCCTCCTTACATATTACAAGATTATCAAGATAATTTTTATTTTATTATAACTATATCTTTATTTATTAATTTTTTCAAGAAAAATAATTTCATTTTCAATTAATATAACAAATAACATAAAAAAATATTTTAGAATAATTGTACCCAAAGGTATTTAATTAAAATAATATACTAGTATTCTTTTATTACCCCTGACTAAATACAATAATTATTTATACCAACTCAGTTTATCAAATTTTATTAAATATAATAATAATTTATACCCAATAATTCTCAAGATAATATATGTTCAAGATAATTTTCTAATTTTAATAGTAAAATATTCCTCAAACCAAACGCTCCTTAATACAATCCCAACTTATTTTAAAAAAAATAGACCTCAATCAAAAAAATTTAAGGGAGAGTGATGCCATTCAAAAGCCATGCTTTATGTATTAAGCCATAAATTAAAAAGATAAATTTATAATGCAAAATTATCTTCCGATAAAGTTATTATAAATGAAGAAATAAAAAAATTTAATGAAAATTAATAAGAAATAAATATAATATTTAGTTATGGGGGAAGAAATAAAGAGACCAATACAAAAGAAGTTTTAACTTCATTTGAATAATATTTCTTTTCTATTTCTTTTTTCGTTATGTGTTGCATACTGTGAAAGATATAGTTTGAAAAAAAAAAAAAAGTTGACTTATTCCCATCCAAGGTTTAGTGGAAACCTATTAATTAATAAAAACCTAAATATCTACTAATTTGTTAAATTTTATTGTTATTGTCAAAGGTAAAATTACCATTTAATAAAAATATTTTAAAAACTATAAATTTATCATATTTTCTCCTAAGTTTAAAAATCTAATGATTTTTCTTTACCCAAAATTTGAAAAATAAACATTTCTCCCCTAAGATTTTTCCAACCATGTTGTCGGCGGTTGGAGATGGTGACAGACACATTCTCTCTCTCTTTCGACTTCTATGTCAATATTGTTTTATTCCCAACCATCCCTGACCAATGAAAGCGATTGATGAAGATGACTTTTTGTTTTTGTTAAAGACAAAGATGAATCCTCATCTTCGTTGTGATGGAGAAGAGAGCCTTCATTGGTCAATGATGGTCGAAGATGGACCAAGATGGAGAGAGAACTTGACCATTGTCGTCTTTGGTCATCGGTAGTGATAATTGAAAAAACCTTAAAGGAATATGTTTATTTTTTAAACTTTAAATGAAAGAAATTTGTTAGATTATTAAATTTAGGGGAGAGGGGAGAGAAATATAATTAATTTTTAGTTTTTTGAATATTTTTTAAATAATAATTTTACCCTTAATAGTAATAGCAAAATTTTATAGATTAGTGCATGTTTAAGTTTTTAAAAATTAATGGGTGTGAGTTTGAGCTCACACTAGACCTTGGGTGGGAATAAGTCTTTTGGTCAAAAAATACTTACAAATTTTAGCCATCAGTTTTGCATTGGTTCTTAATTGAGAAGTGATGCGTCGAGATAGCAAAAAAGAAGTGGAAAGAAAAATCGATTTAAAAATAAAGAATAATACCAGAATCAATTGGAGTGTCCTTAGAAGTTTTTAAATTTAAAAATAAGGTTTATTTAAAAATAGAGTGATGCTAGATTTTACTTGTACATCAATAATCACTACTAATATCTAAAAAATTATTGGAAAATATTGTTTCAAGAATGTAATTTTATTAAATATATTTTTTGAAAATTATGAAATCGGGTCTTTACTCGTGAAAATTAAAATGTGACTTACTTTGATATTGTCGGAGCGCATAACAAAAGCATTTATATAAAAAATTAAAAAATATTTTATTTAACTATGGTGAGTACTCTTTTGTTTTCTTTCCCTCCCCAAATCATGGCTGCCTGATCTAAAAGTAACGAAGATCAGTTAAACCAGTCAAACACAATTCAAATATGTTTGTTTGGGTTTGACTGTCAGTTTTTTCAACATTTTAGGATATCATTTGGAAGAAAATTTAGAATAAAATGAATCGAGGGTGGAAACATTTTTTCTGGAAAAAAAAAAAAATTTTATAGGTAAAAAGTTTACAAAGTACAAGAGACATATCCTAGGTAATGATCAAACGATCAAACATGATTGCCCAAAAGTCAAAACCTTCCCCTATACAAAGGTAGTGCTAATACAAGAGCAAAAGAAAATAAACGATGGAAATCCGCCTTATACTAAAATCAAACAACAAAATATTAAATACTAGAGGTTAATAAAACTGATAGATATTAAAAATTTAAAAAAAAAAGTTAAGATTTGAATCTTTGCTATGTTTATTAAACTTTGATTTATTCAATTTTATTTAAAGACATTTTCCTAAATCTAGGGTGGAAAATAGTATGACCTCTTTTAAAATTTAGATTTTTACTTCGTTCATATTTAAATTATAAACCATAAAGAATAGGTCAATAATTAATTAAAAAATGTTATATTTTAGAAATTAGTTTTAATATTGTACTCTACTTGTTGAGCGTAAATTGGAATATTTTAAATTATTAGAAGTATTTGTTGTAAATAATTCAAACCATTAAACTTTTAAGTGTTTTAATGATAACAAAACCAAGTAAAAATAACTAATTTTATTTAAGATATGGCTTAAATCATAACTAAATGGACAACTTGTAAAAAATGCAGATACAAAGCATATGTTGTAATGTGCGCTCGTACTTAGTGTAAAATCTAATTGTACATGAAAATGAATAGAACTGTGCACATTCCTATTTACAACTATGTAATTTTGGACTCCATCAGATAAGCCATGTACTCTTGTGCATGACTGTTGCATGCCCATACATGATATTTTCAGGCCATCAAAGAGGAATGGCTTCCTGTGCACAAAGTCCTTGTGCAATTCCAAGCAAAAGTCAATGCAGGCTATAGTCAATGTTTTATCCATGCCCATGCATAGAAAGTTGCATGTTTGTGCATCAACCGTGTGTGTTGTCAAAGTCAAGTCAAGCTCCTTCAAAGTCAAATTTCCTTGCACACACATTCATCTAGAACATTCATGCATGAGTATCTTTCACATAAGAAGTTACGACAAAAATTTCTTGTACATGTTGATGTCGTCTATTAAAGACTAAGTCAAAGCAAAGTCAATGCACACCCATACAAAGAGGTTGAGTGCCTGTCCGTAAGCATAAATTCAACCATACATATCATCATTCAAGGTAAACATTCTTGGCTCTAAATTTCTCAAAGGCTTTTTCATAGAAAGCTATATACAATCGTGTATGACATATACATGCCTATACAAATGTTTAGCATAAGAAAGAATTTGATTGTTGGGAGGTCAGACCGAGATTAATTTCATTTGAAAAGTATATTTTGTGGTTAGGTCAGCCTGTGCACCTAATGTGTAGCTTGTACATCACTATTTTTCAAGTGAAACAGGTCATTTTCATATGTCAATGGCTACTTCTTCAAACCCCATGACTATTTCAAGTTTTTCAATACTAATTGCCTATATACATTCAAGTTATTTTGTGTTGGAAAATGATATACAACTTGTTTGTATCATCTGTACCATTCTTCTTCTCTAAAAAAGCCTTAATTAGTCTCTCACTAAGCTTAGAATCATATTTTTGAGAGAAAACTTGTACTAAAATTTGTGTAATCAGCCTTATAAAGATATTTCACATTCACAATTCATTTCTTATCATATTGTAAGTGAAATTTAGAACTTTATTGTACTTGAGTGAAGTCATATATAAACTTGTGTAAAAGTTTGATTGATTCTAGAGGAACTTCAAGCTTGTTGTTTCAAGAAGTAGATGTTGGAGGTTTGAGAGAGAAAACTCTGAACCATTATAAACATTAAACAATTTTTTACTCTAGAATTTTATTTTGCTCTTATAAATACTATTGTTGATTTTATAAATTGTGTTTAATTTTGTAGAAGATCCTATTCACCTTTCCAAGGATCATATTAGCCATTAAAATGTTTTCACAAACTATTAATCATATTTTATGGAACAATGTTTTCGAACTTAGATTAGCTTTGACCTGGTTAAGGTTGGTCCTTGGGTTGATTGGTTCAATTGATTGGGCAAATTGATGAAATCAACATAGCTTAATTAAAATTTTAAAATAAGATATATAATATTGACTTCAACATGATAGTCAGATTGGTTTAACTTAACGTTAAATTGTGACCTAACACGACTCACCTGATTCAATACCAAATTAATATGATCCAATAGCTATAATGGGTTTCAACAATTACCCAAACCAGAGTTGTCATAATACCCAATCTAACTAGTCAATCCGCTTTGAGTTTTAAAACAATGACATGAAAATACTTTTTTTTTTTCAATATATTTTATAAATAAAAATTTGTATGATCAGAATATACAATTAGCCCTCTATTTACACGGTAAGGTTATATCTGGCAGCATTTATTCTTTATTTTAAAATTTTTTATTATTTGACAGTCCATAATTTATTAAGATTGATTCAAATATTAGATAATTTACTAAAATTGATTAAAAATATTTTATGATCAAAGTTCAAATTAAAAATAATTTTTTTTCTGATAATCTTTTTTCTTCGAGATGAAATTGATTTTGTTTGTTGTTAATAGGATTGTATATAATAGTGCAGTAAATAAATTGGTGTTTAATTACATATATTTTATAGAAAACTAAAAAAATAAAGAAATTGGAAAATATGTATTTGAAAGAAAAACTATTTGAGATTTTCAAGATATATATATATATATATATATATATATATATATATATATATATATATATATATGTTCCTAACACATTTTTTTTTTTACACAACTATTTAACAAATCCTTATCCATTGATTCAAATGCCATCCAATGACTTAAAAAAAAAAAAATTAGTGGGAGTTATAATAATTCTATAACTTCTAATTTGGATTATCTATAATTGACGAATAATAATTATTTATAAATTAGTGCTAAAACATTTTGTTTTGCAATTGTTTGACTCAAAATAGATACTCAATGAGAGGGAAAAAAAAAATCAAAGTAAATATGCAAAATAAAAACATTACAGCTTAATATCCTGGGAAATGAACCAAGGAAATGGAAAAAAAGGATTCAAATATGGCGTTCTATTTCCTTGAAGGAAATTATAACAAATTTTCTGACCTCATGAGAATGGTCTTGTATCAAGCTTAATCCATTTATTCATATTTAAGTTTCCAAAGAAATCCTTCAAACATCACAAAGACAACAAAATTATACAAGTTCAAATTATATAATCTCGTCATTAGTCTTCAGAACATTATTTTATGCAAATACCAGAATAATTAGTATCTTGAGTAGTTCCAAATAACACAATAGGGACGACAACAACATAGATACTTGAAAAATGATATCTTAGTTATAAAATAATTTATACTAAGATACCATTTACAGATTTCTGATCATCTTCAGCAGCTCACCTAAGTACAGCAAGAAATAATTAATTAGAAGAAGAAGAAGCATGAAAATGAATATATATATATTTATGCAGTGGAGTAATGAAAATTACCCGAGATGGAGCAATTTCTTATCTGGGTGAGAGTAGGCAGTTTCAGTATTGTCAATCATGGTTGGATTGAAGAAATTCCGAGAAGCTAATGCATGAATTGCATTCAGCTCCGGTCCACCCACCATGTTATTTGCTTGCTGAAACCTCTCCACTTCTGCAATCTGAAACTCAGAAAAAAAACAAATTGTGTAAGTTACCTATATAATATATGTATTACAGATCAAAATCCATAGATTATTAGTTTCAGTATCATCAAAATTTGCGTACCTTTGTACGAAGAAACACGCTCTCATTTTCAAGCTCAATCTCCTAAAAGAAACGGGAAATGTGTAGCACATCAATTCGTTCTTAAGATGTTAGTAACAATAATAAATTTTTCCAAAGCGATATGTAATGCGTACCCTTTTCTGGAAGTACTCAATTTCGGCTAGCAACATCTCATGCTGATGCAGCAATGAGGAATATAAGTAGAAAATTGAAACAAAATAACCAAGGGATTATGTACAGTAAGGTATGGTGGAATAAAAAATGGGGATAAGAAATAGTAGCTTAATAATGAATGATGAGTAACCAAGTGTAGGAGACTTAGAAGGCTTATAATTTCCATCCCATCAAAAGAAAAATGATACCTTCTTGGACCTGATTCTTGTAAGCCCTCGCTCAAGCCTATTCTCAAGCTGCTTCAGCTCCTTCACGGTTAAAGTGTTCAAGGAATCCCCCATCAAGTGCCTACAAAGAAATGAGCCCAATATATCTTTTATTCTAAGATTAATCAAGAAGCTTAGTTAGAATATTTCTTTTCTAAGTCTGTCAAAACTCTGTTAAGAACATATATAAAATTAATTACTCTTGAAGATATATTTAGTTATAATTTTAAGTAGAATTTCTTTTGGCCTTGTATTGCTTCTAGAACATATGCCATTAAGATTATGCATTACCTGTTGGAGTTCTGTAGCATCTGAATTTGCTGTCGAAGCTTTGCTGATTCCTGCTGGTAATACTGTATATTCATTGGTTACATGAACAGAAAGAGTGCAACATTATTGAGTTTTTTTTTTTTTTAAAATAATAATTTGACATTATATTTACATAGAAACAACTGAATTACCTGAGCATTGATCTCTATAACAGATCCTGAATTCAAGTTGTCTGAGGAGGCCTTCTTGTACCTTTCAATAGTTGACCTTATGCTATATGCAAAGCACAAATAAGTTTCTAAACATTAAGCAAAATGGCAAAAGAAACTTACTGAAGATACCAAATAATCTTCTTCAATTCATACATACTTGATTTTCAGGAAAAGTAAAATGAAATTTAATCCAAGAAACATAAAAACTGTAGAGTAATTTGCGTAAAATGAAGGGAACGAGACTTGAAAAAATAAATTAGAATATGAATTTTGTATTGTCAATCCATTAACTTGTATAATTTACAACTAAACTCATCATATGCCAACTTAATTTCTACAAGCCAGGAATTATATATTATGCTGAAATATGAAAATATGGGATTCTATGAATACACACGTGTATTAAAATTGTCACCCTTTTTGCTTTTCTTATTTGTCATCAGAATCTGCAAACTCGGGATGGAAAAAATACACAGTTTGAAATTTCCAGTTACTTACAGAGTGAAGATATCTGACAGAAGAGATGGATATGATCTAGAAAGGAAATTAATTGAACAAGAAAGATATGAGAAACTTATAAAGCTTAAACTAGAAAGAAAAAACGGAATACTCAAGATTTTATAATTGGCAAAAGAGGAAAGCTTCAGAATTACTTCAGGAAACTATTATACACTGCAACTATTTCATTATTGTCTCCTGGGACATGTATTTACATCTTTCCTTTTCATATTTACATTTAATTTTTGTACGTTTTGTCATGAAAGCATATATGGAAATCTTGTTTTAGTTTCAGCCTTTGAGCTAGCTCCTTCATGACTGGAACCAAAAAAAAAAAGGTTTTTCAAAATTGATAGAGGCTGTTAAGTTTATTTCACTAACGAGATAGAAGCAAAATATAGAAAAGAATTTCTAAGCTAAAAATGTAAATATACAATCAAACAAACTCATCATAACTGCCTATGAAGAGAAAGAAAGAAATCAATATATCCATAAATGATCCAACTGCTGCAGTATGGACTGCAGAAGGTTAATATTTTTTAACATTATGACATCAAGAAGGAAAAATGTAAAAACCATATTCACTAAGATCAAAATGCTTTAATTGGTAAGACAAATCTTTGAAGATTCCATCAAAATTTAGTTCTTTCTGTTATTATTAAGTTGTCTAACATTCTTATAACTTACTGCAAATTATGAAGTGATCAATGAGTTTACTGTGAAATGGTGGATCAATTATTAATCTTTTCTGCAAATGTTATGATAAAGAGTTTGACAGATACGAGGATAGTAGATTAATCTTCACGCGCTGGCATTCACTTCTTAATTTCTAAATAAAGAAACCCTACATGATTGAAGTTTTATTTTTCTAAAACATTACTCAACTTACATAACAGAAGAAAGAGAAGGGTTCATTGGAAATATTGAACATATCCGTCAGAAGATCGACCTAGATGAGAAACCAAATAGAAATTGCACCTAGAGAATATATATTTCATAGACAATATAACATAAAATGTTAATTAGTAATTGCAGCCTTATATTTTTCTACACAGATTCTCACGTATCACAACCTAAAATGGAACAAAGAAGTTATATTTTTATGTTGGAGAAGGATATGAAAGGAACCCAATTATAGTGATGATTTGCCATCCATGGGTCTAAGGCTAAAGAGAAAAGAACTTCAAGTAGTTTTTTGTGTGAGAGATCTTATTAATCTAATAATGCACTTTGCTGTTAGGTGATTCAATCTATTTAATGCAAGAAGCCTTGAAGAAATCACTTGGTTCTAGATCGAAGACTTTGAAACACAAGTATTAAAATTTTTCTAAAATCATAAAGTCAAACGGACAAACTTTTATTTTTCTAATAATATAATGTTAAAAATATAAAGGGTTTTAAATAAAAACCCTTCAACATTTGGAAGAGCTGATATAATCAAAGCACAATCTCGGTCTTACTGTATAAATCAATTCAAGATCAACACACTGTTCTGCAAGTTCTAGCTAATTAAAGTCAAATACGCTAATAATTATTTTCCTACAAAAGGAATATTGGCTTGACTTCTCATCAGAATCTTCATATTTTTTCCTTTTGTTTTTAACTCAGAAATAGCTCATCCGAACGTTAAGCAGACATGGATCTATGAAAAAAAAAATATTTATCCCAAAAACAAAACTTCAATAGCTAGAAATGAATTCGCAGACACAAAATGAGATGTAAAAACTCGAAGTGAGAAGAATTATGAAGATTGTGACCATGAAGAGATGAGATAAGAACATTAATTACTTGCTGTTGGAGTACTCGTAGAGGCGGCCGCGGCTGGAGAAGACAATGAGCGCCACTTCAGCTTCGCAGAGAATTGAAAGTTCATAGGCCTTTTTCAACAACCCATTCCTCCTCTTGCAGAAGGTCACTTGGCGGTTTGTTGTGTTCTCAATCCTCTTGATCTCAATTTTTCCTCTCCCCATCTCTACAGAAGCAGAGAGCGTAATTTATTATATAAACCTTGGAGTACTTATTCATGAATCGTTCTTTCAATATAATTAACATTGAATGCTCAGAGAAATTAATATATCATGTTAAAATTGACACAAACATATATCTTCTTCATGGGTTACATCTAACAAAATTAGTAAAGAGGCAACTTAAGCAGAACCTTTTGAAACAAAAATAAGTAAGCCTACTACAAGATCTAAATTACTTGCATAAAATTTTGAAAAGTTGTTTCTTTGGACTTGATTATTCCATGAAAGACAAATATTCTTCCTCTACCATCTCTACTTTAACAGAAAGCATATTACATAGAGACTTGGAGTACTTATTAATCAAAATTTCTTTCAATATATTTATATATAATGATAAAGATCATCCAAAATTAGTAAAGAGGAAACTGAAGTAGAACAATTGAAACAAAAATTCATAAACTTAGTAAAAGATCTAAACTACCCTTGAAATAAAAATACCTCATAATGCGATGAGGGTTTTATTAAGTTATGGGAAAAAGTATAGAATCATGATAATTGCCAAATATATATAAAAAAAAAAAATCAGAAGATCTGAAATATTATAAGTACCCTTTGATCGAAAGAGAAGAATTGTTTCAAGATGTGAGAACAAAAGATCAAAAGAAAGGAAACGTTGCCAAGAGTGAAGAGATCCACAAGAAAAAGTTCATAATGAGAGAGAAGGATATGTTGTTTGACAATAAGAAAACATTGATGGATATGAAGACAAAATCTCAAAGTTTGAGGTTTTCATAAAGTTCATCTTTTTTTGCAAGATCTAATGTTTAAGTTATAGCAAATAAGAATTATTGCTTCAAAATATAAGGAGAAAAGAAAGAAAACGCTGGCAAAAGATACAGAACAAAGAGTTCAAACTAAAAGAGGACACGAAGAATAATTAATAACGCAAGAAAAGTCCATAACTTGCTGTCGATAGAAAAAAAATTTACAGTTAAATGCACAAGATTTTGTGGTCATGTGTCTTTCTCTTTGTGTATGGCTAAACCTTAAATATGAAGAAGCTTTATCATATTTTTGTGCAAGAAACACAGATCGGATCAGCTTAGAGAAACTGAAGAAGAAGGACAACGTTTCATAATTTAACTTCAGAAATATACAGGCTTTTGATGAGGAAAAAGCACACACACACACACACACACACAAAAACCTTGTATGAACAAAAGAAAATAAAATAAAAACAAATCAGTAGTGAGTTGAAAATTTTGAGAAAAATGATGTCTTTTCATGTATAAGAAAAAAAAAAACAAAAACTAAAGACGTTTCTCTGCAAGAGATCTAAGTTTAGAGATCTCAATGCTTCAGAAACCATGCATGGTTTAGAAAAAAAAATATTTGTAAGGCCAGTTTATAAATAGTATAAATATAACATATAGATTCGTCGAGATCTGTTTTGAATAATTAATTTCTTTAACAAGATGAAAAAAAAAAAAATACAAGAAAAACAATAAACACTCATTGACAAACCTGAGTTTTGGCCACAATCCGGCAACTCTCAGCTTTCGGAAAATTTGGAATCCCAAAGAAAACAAAATGCGTAGACTTTGTTCAATTAACACTCTCTAACCTATTTATAGAGATGAAGTGTAAGAAAGAGTTTTAAAGGAAGAGTTGTAAAGAGATGGAAAGAGAAAGAGACTGGTTGAAAACGACATGCAAATTTTTATTTATTTTTTTAAAACTCAGCTAATTAAACAGCTAATTTTCTTTCTGTATTCTGCAATGCCTATTTATTTCACTCTTCTTTTCCTTTATTTCTTTTACTAATTTGCGCACCTAGAGAATCTATGAAATGTAGCGTTATGCTCCCATAGATATTTGATCTCACAATACTGATTAATTTATGAATTGGGAAAAAAACTTGTATGCATTATATGCATATGAGTGTATATTTCATACATCAAATGCCTAGGGATTCATATATGCTGGAAGATTCTATCAGCTGAATAATGAAATTATGTTTAAAACCAGAGGTAAGTAAATGCTTTCCACGTACTTGTGCGCTGCTAGAGTTATTTTGATTTTGAAGTTAAGAGGGTGTTTAAAGTGGTATGCAAGTATCCTTTTTAAGTTTCATTATACTCGGTTGATCTCAGTTTATAAACAAAACCATCATAATGTTTTTACGCAATAAATTGAACAAGAATGTTGCCTATCTTAACGAGGATAAGATTACATATTTTCTCAAGATCGCAATTACTACATATGATAAGATTGATATCATAAGTCGACACATAGGAGAGATATTGGCAGATAGTGCTTGGACTGCACATCTTCAAGACGCATCGACATGACGTGGGATAACATGGCTGCTTCCCGACACAGTTTGTGTTGGCATTTTGAGTTAGTCTACCAACATCATCTCATGACTTCAGTAGTATTCGTTGTTGAAGAGTGATTCAAAGCTATTTATTAAATGAAGACAAATAAGTTTATTATTATTATTTTTTGTTTAGGTTGAAAGAGTCCACAATGTGATTTGTTTATGTGTTCCTAATTTTAAGTTGACTTGCTATTATGAAAATTTTGTGAAGAGTGGGAAATGTGGTTTAGAAAAATTACTTTAGCGGGCTGCTTGTGTAAGTCTATAAAAGATGTATCATTTCATTAATTTAATCTAGTGTGTTAAAAGGTCTCATTGTTCACATTTATTTGGTTTTATCTTTCTTCTCCAAGTACAACATTCTCGGTGTCAAAACTTTGTTTTAGTCTTTGATTAGGCAAACAAAGCAAGACTCAAATGGCAACAAACAAAATTTCAACCGTCTTACAACCCAAACTACGTACCCATCCACAATGGTGAAAAATATGAGTTTTTGTGAAATACCCAAAATTTTGGTCAAGAGGTAAATTGTGCTTTGGTAGAAAGGTCAAGCTAAAATATTCTTTTGTGAAAACTTATGAGGTTATGTAAAATTGTGTACAAGTATGGGTTTAAGATGTAAATTGCCATTAATTCATTAAATAAAGCCATTTAGGCTTTCTTCTTCATTTGAGAAAGAAAATGATGTAGTCGAGTAAGAGAGAAAAGAGAAGAGAAGGAGAAAGAAACAGGAAAAAAAAAAAAAGAAAAAAAAGAAGAAGAAGAAGAAAGAGAAGAAGGAATTGATAAGAAAGAAAATAGGATAGGGTATCCATCTTTACTCATTTTAGCTTTAGGGTTTAAATTGACTATTCAAATTGGGGATTTTCAAAATTCTAACTATGTTGCTTTCATAACAAACTTTTAACTATATTTTTAATTTATGTAAATTTTATAGTTTTTAATTTAAAATCCTTGACAAAATAATGTCATAGATGTTATGGAAATCTCTTTACAAATCAACAGAACTTTCATGTATGTTGTTGATTCTGGTTGTGGGTAGTTGTAGAGTTGAAGTTCACTTAAATCCAGTATTTTGTATTATTGTAATTTGTAATGTTAAATTAATTAATGTTGTATGTGTGGCTGCAAAGCCGAAGTGGTTCAATTCAATTTTAGTTTGATTGAAATTACTAAAATATAAATTATTGATATTTCGTATAGTTGTAAAGCTGAAAAATTACTTAATTTATTCCTATGTATAATTGATATCACTGAAGACTAAATTATTGATGTCGTGTGTAGCTATAGAGCTGAAAAATTTACTAAATTTAGTCTTGTGTATGACTGAAATTACTTAATGTGAATTTATTGACGTTGTGTGTAGCTATAAAGTTGAAGGAAATCTTAATTCAATGATGAATATGGCTATATTGTTGATTGTCACCTAGTTTGGTGTTGTAGATAACTGTAGAGTTGAATATAGTTAATTTAGTATGGTGTGGCTATGGTGGTTGCTTGAAGATGATTATTCTTGAATTCTATTATTGAGTTATTGTATTATGAATATGGCATTATGAGATAGTATCGTTAAAATATTCTTTGCCAATGCATATAATGTGATTAGTGTTTTGTCTGAACAATATCTTATGCTAGGTATGACAAATTTAGGCGTTTTGCCTACATAATATCTCATGCTAGGTATGATAGATTTATGTGTTCAACCTGCATAATATTTTATGCTAGGTATGATAGATTTAGGTATTTTGACTTCATAATGTCTGATATTAGGTATGCCATATTTAAGTGTTTTGTTTGCACAATATCTCATGCCATGTATAACATATTTGAGTGCTCTGCTTACGCAATATCTCATTCTAGATATGACAGATTTAAGTGTTCTATCTATATAGTATTTTATACCGGGTATGACAAATTTGAGTCTTTTACTCAAGTGAGATTATAACATGCTGGGTATAATAGTTTTTCCTTGCTTTGTTTGTGTGGGGACACCTACCAAGTATTACAGATTTTTCCTTAAAAATACTAGTAGTGGTGAACAGTTCAAGTTATTATTTAGTGAGAGGTTCAAAAATAAATAAATAAGTGCACAAGTTATTGATAATAAGATCTTTTGTTTAAACATGATATTCCCTAAGTATATTTTATTACTCGTGTGACACTTGTTCCTTTAAATTTAATTCAGAATATTTTAGTATGCATACAAACCTTTGTCAATCTCGTTGTCATGAGTATGTTATAAAATTAAAATCTAGAAGTGGTTATAAACTTGGTTTAGTTGCAATTACAATTTAAATTTTTATTGGGAGGTTATATTCATTTTTTAGTAAGAATTTTCAATAGTTAGTTCAAGTACAATATTTATTGATAAATCTTAATTATTAGCAATAAATGATTTTATTTCAGTGGTGATGGTTTTCAAATTCCTTCTTTAGAAATTTAACATCTTTGGGTTGGTTAATATATTATAAACTGTTATATATTTCTTTACAGATATGCATTCAAATATTTTAGAAATGTTTTTTAAACTGCCCACTCATTGAGCTTTTAGCTTACCTTTATAAAAATTTTTCCCTCTAAGACATCTTTAGGACTGTGCCAAACAGTGATTTCACTCGAGGTTGTGCCATAACATAACATCTGTAGTAGGTATCTCATTTTTCATATGTCTATATGGATCCTTTTGAGAAACTCTTTGTAAATGTTGAAAGGGTGGAGGCCTAACAAAAAAAATTTATCCTCATGATTTTTTAATGCATTCAGGATTTTTTTTTTGTGTAAATATAGTAAGGTCGAAGGCCTAGACATGATGTTCTAATTAAATGTTTTATGGTAGTTGTAGAATCAATTTTTCAAACAGTTTTACATATGCATTTTGACCTCCGAAATCCCATAAGAGTGATATAATGTTATGAGATTAGAAGGTTGGGACATATCCTATCAACTTAGTATCAAAGTTTAGGTTTTAGATTTTACGGGCATTTCATGAAGCATACACATTAGTTTGTTCTAAAGTGAATTTAATTGCATTTTGTAGACATTAACATGAGATGACATGACTAACCTTGCATGAGACCTATTAGAGATTTATCAACTTCTGAAGTTACAAAAGGGGAACATAGGCCTCGAGATAAAGTAATAGGAGAATCGGTTGCCCATGGACTAGTTTCTCAAGTATCACTTGTAGACTTAATTTCACATAGTCCTAATGTTAGGGGTTGAACCAATAGTTAAGCCGAATATGAAACTCTAACCAATGAGATTAATGTGGAACAAACTATTAGTAGGTTGGCTTAGTTAGTCACTAGAGTGGCTCAAAATCAGGTTAAAGTGCGACAAGAGAGTGTCAACACCATTGAATGGGCAAGGAAACTAAGAGTAAAAACTTTTGATAGAACTAGAGGTAATAGAGTGCTTGGACACTTAGAAATTATAGTTTGTTATTTTTCTCTTGAAGAGTAAGGTGTATCACTAGTGGAAGATGGTATAACAAAAATATAGGGATCCTATAACAATAACTTGAGAAAAGTTTTGCCAAGAGTTCTTAGATCATCATTATTCAAGGGTTTATTAGGATGCTTAAAAAAGTGAATTTATTAAACTGACCTAAAAAAGTATATCTGTGGAGGAATATATGAATAAATTCATTGAGCTCTCTCAGTTTGCATCGTTGATTATAGGCGATAAGAGAGAAAGATGTAGAAAATTTGAAGAAGGCCTCAAAGGACAAATTAGAACAGTAATAACTGTGAGTTCTTACTTAGAGTTTGGAAATTGGTAAAGGTAGCTATGAGAGTTTAAGAAAGTCTTGCATAAGTAGAGAGAAGAGAATCCTAGGGACAAAAATGTAAACTTAGTGGTTGGATAGAAAGTGGGCATAAAGACAGAATACAGAAGAAAAAAGACAAATTTTTTGGGCAGTTAAATGAATCCTTTCAAAATGTAAGTTCCAAATCTCAAAAGGGTCAAAGACAGTTTCAAGGACAATAATCTATGGGTAGTAACACTTCAAATCAAAGCTCACTGGGAAGCACACCACAATGTAATAGGATTCAACACTTGTAATGTAATAGTTATGGTAGACTCCATTCAGGAAAATGGCAAAAAGGGATATCAAGTTATTATTGTTGTGGGTAATTTAGCCATTTTAAAAGAGATTGCCTTTTGTTAGCTTTTGGTAGGAGCGTCACTCAAAGACCAGTCAAATAGAATTTTCAAGAGAATAGTGGTTGGTATCAGAGACAACAAGGGCCTCAAATTAAGAAAGGGTCTAGTGTAGGTACTCAAGCGCAAGGTAGTCATAGTCATAGTAACAGTGGTCAACATATAGAACTAGGACGACCTCAGGCTTAACCATGTGTTTTTGTTCTAACATAATAAGAAAATATGCCTCTCTAGATATGGTTACAAGTATGTTTCTTATCTTTGACTGAGGGACTTTCACTTTAATTGATTATGATTCTATTCATTCTTTTGTTTCATATGCATTTGCTAAACATTCTAACAAAGAGTTAGAACCCTTGGAATGTGAATTAGAGGTGAGAATATGCATAAGTGTAGCATAGTAAAAGTGGATACTTATGAGTTAGAAACAGATCTGATTCCTTTGAACATCCAAGATTTTAATATGATTTTAGGTATAAATTGGTTATTTAGTCATTGTGCTATAGTAGATTGTTTTCACAAGGAAGTAACCCTTAGAAAGTTAAAGAAACCAGATTTTATTTCTTGTGGAGAACGTCACATTATTCTTTCTTGTGTTATCTCTGCTATTGTCACTAAATGATTTCTTTGAAAAGGATATCAAACTTATCTAGCACAGACTATGGACACTAGAGTTGGTGAACCAAGGATAAAAGAAATTCCAATGGCTAAAGATTCTTTAGATGTATTTCCTAATGATTTACCTAGGGCGTGACCTGATAAAGAGTTTGAGTTCACAGTAGATTTGATTCCTAGTACAGCTCCCATATCATTGGCCTTTACAAAATTGCTCTTCTAGAGCTAAGGGAATTAAATGTACAATTGTAAAAGCTAACACAGAAAGGATTTATCAAGCCTAGTGTATCTCTATGAAAGTAATGGTGTTGTTCATTAAGAAGAAATATGGAACTTTTCAAAATGTGCAATGATTATAAGCAATTGAACAAAATGACAATACTTAACGAGTATCCATTACCTTGAATTTTAGATTTGTTCGATCAATTACAAGGTGCTAAGGGTTTCTCTAAAATAGACTTACACTTAGGGTACCATTAACTAAAGATTAAAGAGTCAAACGTTCCAAAGACTGCTTTCAAAACTCGTTATGAACATTATGAGCTCTTAATGATGCCTTTTGGATTAATTGATTCTCTAATAACATTCATGGATTTGATGAACAAAGTGTTTCATTCTTGCTTGGACCAATTTGTAATGGTATTCATTGATGATATTTTGGTTTATTCTCAGAATGAGATAGAGCACGAAAAGCACCTGAGAATAGTCCTACAAACTTTATAGGACAAATAACTCTATGATAATTTTGGGACATGCCATTTCAACGGATAATATCTTTATTGACCCACATAAAATGAAAGCAATTTTGAAATAAGAGAGACTTGCCAATGTTATAGATATTAAAAGTTTGCTCGATCCTATTAGGTATTATTAAAGATTTGTTGAAGAATTCTCTAAAACGGCAGCACCATTAACTAGGCTAACTCGGAAGGATGTAAAGTTTGAATGGGATGATGAATGTGAGCAGAGTTTTTAGGAGTTGAAAACAAGATTGACTTCAGCCTCTATACTTACCTTACCCTTAAGTATGGATGGATTTATGGTATATAGTGATGCATCCAAATAAGGATTTGGTTGTGTATTAATACAACATAGGAAAGTGATAACTTATGCCTCAAACAACTCAAGAAGCACAAGGTGAGCTACTTGACTCATGATTTAGAACTTGCAATTGTGGTTTGAACATTTAAAATATGGAAACATTATTTTTATGGGGCGACTTGTCAAATTTATATAGATCATAAAAGCTTAAAATATTTATTCACACAAAAATAGTTGAGCCTTCAATAGAGAAGATGGATTGAGTTTATTAAAGATTATGATTACTCAATCGATTACTATCCGAGTAAGGCCAATGTTGTTGTAGATACACTTAGTAGGAAATCTCAAAGTGTTGTAGCACGTATGAAGATGAAACCTTATCACTTGTTGATTAAATTGAATACCTTAAATACTAGGTTGAATATGAGTGATTCAACAGTATTATTAGCTAGCTTCAAGTTTGACTCATCTTATTTGATTGAATCCATGAAATGTAACATTTAGACCCTCATTTGATGAAGTTGAAGAATGAAGTAATGGATTTCAAGTTGATTTTATAGTAAAGGATGATGGGATGTTAATGACAAAAAATAGAATTTGTGTACCAGATCATAACGAGTTAAAGAGAAAAATTTTAGAGAAGATTCATACTTCAGTATGTACTTTACATCCAAGTAGTACTAAGATGTATCTTAGCTTGAAGGAACATTATTGGTGGCAAGGAATGAAAAAAGAGATCACAAAATATGGTTGATTCACATGCCCTTGCATGATGGTTAATTCAGATCTTTTCCCATTTGTTGATTTATATTTACCTAAATTTGGTTAATTTACATGCCCATGTATGATGGTTTACACATCTATATGTAGTCAAGACATTTGAATTTTGGATAATGATGCATTTCATAGGGATTTTAGATTGTGTCATTAATATGTAATGACATGCATGCCCATGTATTAAAGATGCATGCCCATGCATCATTGTTTGGAATGAAAAAAAAAAAAGCGCATTCACATTTGGTTGAAAATTTACCATACTTTTGAAAGTTCAAAAAAAGAGAACAGAACACTATTGAGGGATTTTGGAAGCCTTGGATACTTGGAAAAGACTTAAGGTGATCAACCAAGCCATTTGAAGAATGTTGCTAATGCTAGAGGGAACATAAATAGGAAATCTCTTTCCAAGACTTATGTAATTCTATTCATTCTGCACTATATGATTTTGGATTGATAAAATCTCTTATGGACGTACTTCAAAATGGTGAAATTGTATTTGGTGTTTAATTAAAACGTTGATGATTAATTTTTATGAATTTTATGAGATTAATTGTTAGCATGTATGTTTAACCTTGTGTGGTGGATGTATGAGGATGATCATATTATTTCAAAAATAATGTAATGTTATGCTTAATGATATAACAGTCTGGTCACGAATTTAGATAGATGGTAGTGTTAATAGGGACACGTTTATGCATCTATGTGTTTATGTATGGGAAGTTTGAGTGAAGATGATTGGTCATGGTGCGTTGTTGGCCTAATTACTTTAGTTAACTTGTTATCTTTGGTCATTGAAATTCATCTATAGAATAGAAGAGATAATACTTATGGGTAAGCGATGTGTTTATGAGATGAAACAACTTAATAGCACATTCAAATGGCTTGATGTGAACTGTTATATAATGTACTTGGAGAATGTTATATTATTTGATAAATTATGGTTGATTTTAGCGTTCATGAAGAAGTGGTTGTATAGGTTGGTTTTGTAAGAGTGTAGTATTACTTTCTGGAATTGTTTAATTCAGGTTATAGGCTAGAAATCGTAGGAAATATAATTAAAAAGTGGGAAAATTGGCGTTTGTGTGTCACTTGACACACAACTGTGTATATTTTGGAGACAATTTCTCTCTATGCTAGAATAAAGCTAGCAGAGTTGGATTTTGGAATGGACATATACCTGTATGGTATGAAACACATGACCATGAGCCCTACCCCAAAGATACACACCTATGTACCTAGGGTTTTAACCATATGGGTTAATTAACACAACACTTGTGTATGATCGATACACACCTATGTGCTTTTGGGAATATTTCAGAAATAAAGACATGAGAAGTTAGCAAAGGAACTATAGATTTCATATATGAATATGATAGTTTAAAAATGACTACTTTACCCTAAAAGGGATGACTATGAGCAAAACTAATGATAAAGCCCTAATGAAGGCTGAAGGTAATGGAAGCCATTATGGGTGTATTTGACTGTGTGGACAATGACATGTACCTAGATTGGAATGATTGTAAGTCACCGACCTGTGTGCAATATGATAGTGGAAGTAATAAAACTAGTTTATATGACTTTGATACCTTTGGATGATTATGCACTAATGATAGACATTGTAGCATCTAGGATGCGTGTGAAATAGTGGGATTGCTATTTTGATATAGTATCCTTAACCCAAGCATAGTCGACACGTGTACAAGGTACACCTTATAGATGACATTCAAGATATCATATGCTTTCACCAAATGTTTAGGACATCAACATACATCATTTGACACTAGTCATTTGGGATGACACTGCCACTAAGAAAAAGGTGTTAGACATTGAGATAATTTAAATGGGCACGTGAATTTCACTATGTACAAATGTAGGTTTATGTATTATGCTTCATGGATTACCTACTTACTGAGTGTGTTCTATTTATATGGTTTTGTAGGTAGAGTTCTTGAGCAGTAGGGTGGCAACGAAAAAGCTAGTGGATTACCTTGTGATCATGATGGCAGAGTCATTATCATTATTTTCTATGATTTAACTTTTATTTGTTTTGAGTTGTAATTATTCATTATGACCGTTGGATTTTGACAATTTGTGTTTCACACTTTTTTATTTTGATTTATAAAATAATAAATACACTTTTGGGGTTATGGCATAATATTTATTGTCTTATGTTTGATTTAAATATTTATGCATAAAAGTTTTAAATTAGACAAGTCTCTTTAGGTACATATTCTGTGCAGAGGTATGTGTTTAGCAAATGGTATTATAGTTGGAATGAAGTAGGCGAGAAAGTATTGTTAGACCTTGAGATTGTCTGAGCCACCAATGAAAAGATTAATCTTATTCAAGAAAGATTAAGAGTAGAAAGAAAAGCTATGTTGATAAGCATAGGAGAAAATTGGAGTTCAAGTATGTGGAAAAGTGTTTCTACGAGTTTCAACCTAGAAGGGTATACTAATATTTGGGAAATGAGATAAATTAAGCCCAAGATATATTGACCCATATGAGATTTTTGAAAGAATAGGTGTTGTTGAGTATTGATTGACTTTACCATCTGAATTATCTAAAATTCATAATGTTTTCATGTTTCCATGCTTAGCATGTATGTGCTTGATTCTTTTCATGTTCTTCATCAACAACCAATTCAATTAAAAAAGGATTTGAGTTACAAAAAAGACTAATAAATATTATTGTTGAGAAACAATAAGTGCTTCACACTAGAACCATTCGTTAGGTTAAGTTACAGCTGGAAAATCACTTGGTGAATAAAGTGACTTGGGAACGTGAAAAGGACATGTGAACTCAATATCCAGAATTGTTTTAATTAGGCATATAATTTTGAGAATGAAATTTTTTTAAGGGGAAAGGTTAAAATACCCAAAATTCTGGTAAAAGGGTGAATTATGCTTTGGTAGAAAGGTCAAGCCAAAATATTTTTTGTGAAAGCTTATGAGGTTATGTGAAATTGCCTACAAGTACGGATTTAAAGTGTAAATTGCCATTAATTCATTAAATAAAGCCATTTAGGCTTTCTTCTTCATTTGAGAAAAAAAGTGACACAAGTGAAAAAGAGAGAAAAGAGGGAAAAAGAGAAAAAAGAAGGAAGGAGAAAGAAGGAAGGGAAAAAAAAAAAAAAAAAAAGAAGAAGAAGGAATTGATAGGAAAAGAGAATAGGGTATCCATTTTCACTCATTTTAGCTCTAAGGATTAACTTCACTGTTCAAATTAGGGATTTCCAAAATTTTAACTATGTTGCTTCCAATTGATACGAATAGGTGTGGCAGAAGGACAACTCATAAGGGATTTTAGCGTTAACTTTAGGTCTACCCAGATTTGTAAGTGGGAAAAAAACTTTTAAATATAGTTTTATTTTATTTAAATTTTATGGTCTTTAATTTAAAATCTTTGACGAAATGGTGTTATAGATGTTATGGAAATCTCTTTACAAATCAATAAAACTTTCATGCATGTTGATGATTTTGGTTATGGGTAACTATAGAGTTGAAGGTCACTTAAATCCAATATTGTGTGTTATTGTAATCTCTAAATGTTAAATTAATTGATGTTGTATGTGTGGTTGTGAAGTTGAAGTGGCTCAATTCAATTTTGGTTTAATTGAAATTGTTGAAATTTAAATTATTGATGTTTCGTGTAGGTGTAGAGCTAAAAAATTACTTAATTATACCTTTGTATGATTGAAATGGCTAAAGGCTAAATTATTGATGTCATGTGTAGCTGGAAAGTTGAAAAATTTACTAAATTTAGTTTTGTGTTTGACCAAAATTGCTTAATGTGAATTTATTGACATTGTGTGTAGCTATAAAGCTTAAGGAAATCTTAATTCAATTATGAGTATTACTATATTGTTGACTATTGCCTAGTTGATGTTGAAGGTGGCTGTAGAGTTGAATGTAGTTAATTTAGTATAATGTAGCCGTAGTAATTGCCTGATGATGATTATTCTAGAATTTTATTATTGAATTATTGTATTATGAATATGTATAATGAGATAGTATCATTAATATATTCTTTGTCAATGCAGATTATGTGATTAGTACTCTGCCTATCTCAATGTTAGGTAAGACAGATTTAAGTACTTTGTTTGTACAATATTTTTGTCAAGTATGATAGATTTAAGTGCTCTGCTCAAGCAAGATTATAACATGTTAGGTATGACAATTCTTCCTTGCTTTGCCTGTGTAGGGACACCTATTGGGTATGATAGATTTTTCCTTGAAAATACTAGCAATGGTGAACAGTTCAAGTTGTTGTTTGGTAAAAGGTCCAAAAATAAATAAATGTATAAGTTATTGATAATTAGATATTTTGTTTAAATATGATATTCCCTAAGTACATTTTATCACTCTTGTGACACTTGTTCCTTTTAATTTAATTCAGAATATTTTAGAAAGCATAGAAACGGTTGATAGTCTAGTTGTCATGAGTATTTTATCAAATTAAAATCTGGAAGTGGTTATAAACTTTGTTAAGTTGTAATTGTAGCTTTAAATTTTTATTGGGAGGTTGTTATATTCATTTTTAGTAAGAATTTTCAATATTTAGTTCAAGTACAATGTTTCTTGAAAAATTTTAATTTTTAGCAGTAAATAATTTTATTTCAGTAGTGATGGTTTTCAAATTATTTCTTTAGAAATTAACATCTTCGGGGTTGGTTAATATATTATGAACTATTAGATTTTTCTTTACTAATATGCATTCAAATATTCTAGAAATGTTTTATAAACTGCCTATTCATTGAGCTTTTAGCTTACCTTTATAAAATTTTTCCCTCTAGAATATCTCCAAAACTATGTTAAGTAGTGATTTTGCTTAAGGTTGTTTCACACCATAACATCTTTATGAGGTATCTCATTTTGTATATGTCTATGTGGGTCATTTTGAGAAAATTTATGTAAATGTTGAAAGGATAGAGGTCTAACAAAAAAAAAATTATCCTTATGATTTTTGAATAGATTCAAGCTTTTTTTTTTTTTGTAAATAAAGTAAGGTCAGAGGCCTAGACATGATGCTATAATTATGTGCTTTATGGCAGCTGTAGAATCAAATTTGTAAGATGTGTTTCAACCTTCTAAGTCCCATAAGATTGATAGGACCTTATGAGATTAGAGAGTTGAGATAGACTTTGTCATTTTAAATATCAAAATGAAGACTTTGATTAGGTCTTAAGAATTCTAGGACTTCGTTGAATGTGGATATGAAAAGTCTGATCCAACAGAGGTGGAATGATTGAGAGCAATCAAGAAAAAGGATGTTGCAAGAATTTTGACCATAAGGAAGTTTATTATTAGACTAAAACAAGAGATGAGAATAATCAAGCAAAATTTGTAAAGCAAAAAAATGAAGAAAGTAAACATTTCATGGCCTATTTTTGTGATAATATTGTCTTTGATGATGTTTGGTTCTTTAATAGTGGATGCTCTAATCATATGTTAGGTATAAGATTATTGTTCAAGGAGCTTGATGAGTCACAAATGTCAGAAATGACATAGAAGATAAAAAACATATTAAAGTTGAAGGAAAAGGCACAATTTCCTTCACTAGTCATGGTAAAGTCAAATTGTTGGATGTAATATTTGTTCTTAGTATGACCGATAACCTATTCAGTATTGGGTAGTTGATCATTAGTGGGTATTGTATTTTGTTTGATAATGAGTTTTATGTTATTAAAGACAAACAATAAAGATAAACTATTGTTACTATTAAAATGGCTGGTAATAAAATGTTTCCACTTGAAGTTTCAAATGTTGAATAATTTATGTTAATTGCTAAGTAGTGTAGTAAGGCTAATGTAATACCCCACCCCAGATACATACCCTTATACGAAATATATATCTGAAGAGACATGTCTAATTAAAACCTTGTCATGCATAAATATTTAAAACAACATGCATTAGTGTTAAACATTATCCTACATCTCAAAAGTGCATTTATTAATTCATATTTCAAAACAAAGTCGGGAAAATTTGGCATGAAAATCCAATGTTCATAACCATCAAAGGTCAAATCAAATAAACAAACATGAAATAAGATAAATAGTTTGAATACATAATATAACTACTCATAATGACAAAATGAAAATGCCCCTACTTTCATATGCCTCTATAAGTTGACCCACTAGCTCTTTGCTACCACTTTGCTGATCCATGACTTTACTTGCAAAATCACAGAAATAAAATATATGAGTGGAATACACTCAATAAGTAAACAATCCCATTATATCTTGGGTTGTACATCCAAATAACCATATCATAACATGTGTTTTGTATTCATTAATCTCTTATCAATATAAATGTTTATCCAACATCTCTAATACTTATTCAAAATATCACAGTGCCTAAGGCTTATTCCTTAGTGGTGATATCATCCGAGATGACTAATACTATACAATGTATATTGGTGTCCCAAATGTTTGGTGAAAGCATAAACATCCCAAATGTCAATCTTAAAGTGCACTTATTGCACATATTAGTCAGGCTTCGAACTATAGGTACCATATCATAAGGTAGTGAGACCTCGACGTCTCTTACTGTTGCACATGTACCCAGATGGTTCGACTCCCGTCGTTGATGCTAGATCATCTGGAGGTATCAATATCACATAGACTTGTCTTATTGCTTTCACTACCATATTGTACACAACTCGATGGTTCTAAATATATAATATATCATTTTTTGGTTTTAACTCAGAATCACTCTAGTCGAGGTCTATGCCATCTTCTATATAGTTAGGTACACCCATATTAGCCTTTGTTAGGGTCTTGTATCTTCCTTCATCAAAATCCTTCCTTAGAAGGGTAAAATTGTCATTTCTAAACTTATAAGCTCACTTTGAAACTCCATTAATTCTTTAGTTACTTTTTATACCTTTATTCCTAATTTTTCCTAAATGTACATGAGTGTGTATCCTTTACACACGTGTGTGTATACCTTTAATTCATATGGCTTGAAACTTAGGCACATAGGTGTGTATTTTTGGGGTAGGACATATGGCCATGTGTCCTATACCACACGAGAGTGTACCTATTCCCAAATCCACACATTGCACTTATATGAGGAGAAAAATCCTTAATTATACATGACCATGTATACAGACATACACGAACGTGCAACATCAATTTTCTAGAATTTGACAACAACTTTTCATGCGTCTTCTTAACCTTCTAACTCTTAACCAACATTTTCAATACACCATATCACATTCCAGGAGTGTAAAACAACATCATTCATTGCCAAAACACATAAACACCATAGACTCGCGATAAAACCATCCATAACTCATTCTTTTATTAAACACATCAACCCAAACCATTAAACCACAAATACAACCATGAAAATTCTTCAGTCATAAATCATCAAACTTTTAATTAGCAATAACAACACAATTCCATGGTGAAATAGGTATAAATAATCTAGTTTGCTAAAATTATAATCTAATTCATAAAACTATAGTTCATCCTTCAACCACACAATAACATGCTCTAATCAAGTTGCTATAATTGAATTATGCATCATGAAATAACCAATCTACACATCATAAAAAATTCACTCAAAATCAAAGAAGGCTCCAATCATCAAATTAAAACTTAATGACACAATAATACAAGAGAAGAAAGTCTACTTACCTTTTTCTAGTGAAACAATAGTTCTTCACGTGGCTTGATTGCTTTCCCTTCACATCCTAAGCTCCAAGGCTCACCGAAATCCTCTAATCTTTCTAAAACTTTTAAGTAAAAAGTGAGCCAAAATCATTTTCAATCCTTTTTATTTTCTCTCCAGGCAATAATACATAGGTATGTACTTAAGGCACACGAGTATGTATGTTGTTGCGCGATCAAAACCACGTTCTGAAATCCCCATGAAATGCTTCCTTATCATTAATTCAAATTTGCTGATGACACATGGGTGTGCATACCCCATGCATGGACGTGTATTTGTCCAAACTTTGACAAATAACACGTATCACACATAAAAGACCATTTTGCCCTTTTTTCATGGCATTGAGCATGTAGCCTTTCTACACAACCGTGTATCCCAATGTTACACATAATAAATAATTCTCACATATAGTTACTCAACGCAAGCAAAAGACAAAAATAAACTTAGACATATCCGCGGTGTTATAGCTAAATTGTGGTATTTTTGCGTTATGGTCAAATATAAAATAGGTTGATGTTGTTAATTCAAATGGTTTTTGGATTGCCTAAACTTGATGCACTTGAGTTTTTGTGAAGGTTATGCTTATGGAAAGCAAGGTAAAATATCTTTTCTAATGGACAAGTCTTAGAGATCATATATTTGTCTTGAATTAGTACATCCCAATGTTACACATGACTATTGAGACTTTTGGTGGTATGAGTCAATATTTTTTGCTTCTTACATATGATTTTAGTGGTGTAAGTTGGGTTTACCTCTTGAAATATAAATATAAAGTTTTTACTAATTTAAAAAAATTTAAAGTTCTTATTGAGAAGCAGTGTGAGTATTGGGGAAATAAGAGGAAATTCTTTTTAAATTAAATTAAATTTTTTATATGAGAAAAGTGGAATTCACATAGATCTTACTGCACCATACACACTTGAGCAAAATGGTGTTGCTGAATGGAAGAATAGAACAATAGTTAAAATGGCAAGAAGCATGATTAAAGCAAAAGGTCTTCCAGATCAGTTTTGGGGATAAGTAGTTGGAACTACAGTGTACATCTTTAGCATTTCTCCTACAAAGGACGTCTTAATTGAATTGAAAACCATTTTAGACTTGAAAAGGTAAAAGACCATTAGTAATCCACTTAAAGGTTTTTGGTTATATAGTTTATGCTTTTTGGTAAAATCACGTTCCCAAAAACTTGATGAGAAATTAGTTACATTCATTTTTGTTGGTTATAGTCTTTAATCCAAGGCATATATGTCATATAATCTTATTAGTGGCAAGTTGATTATTAGCAAAGACATGGTGTTTGATGAAGATGCAACATTGAAATAGAGTAAAAATTAAAGACAACACGTTCAAATTTTAGAAAATAAAGTGATCCCACCTAAGGATCCAACACCTGCAAATTATATTTCTTCTAATAGAAGCAACTCATCTACTTCAAGTAGTAATGGTGCCTTGTCCTCAAAATCTTTTTATGAATTTCTACCAAAGAAATTTATATCTTTGAAAAAGAACAATGAAACTTTTTCGTTTGCTTTGATTGCTTCTTATTCGATATATTTTGAGGAAGTTGCAAAAGCAAGAACGGTGCAATGCAATAAGAGAAGAGCTATTGGCAATTTACCAAACTTGGAATTTGGTTGATTTTCCTAAAGGAAAAAAATGTTTTTGGGCTCAAATAGGTATACTAAACAAATTACCATACCAATGGAAACATATAAAAGCACAAGGCTTGGCTGGTTGCAAATGGATACTTCTAACAACAGGGGATTTATTTTGGAGAAACTTTCTCTTTGATATCACGATTTGAAAGGTGAGAACCTTTATAGCTTTGATTGTTCAACTTAATTGGCTTGTCTACTATTTTGTTGTTAAATTTGCTTTCCTGAATGGTGAATTGGAAGAGAAAATTTATGTCTCACAACTTGAAGCTTTTATTATCAATTGCAATAAAAATAATGTATGTTGATAAAGATACTTTATGGATTAAAGCAAGCTCCAAGAGCATGGTATAGTAATGTTGATTTCTATTTTCGAGAAAATGGATTTAAAAGAAATGACAATAAACTAACTCTTTATTTTAAGAAGAAAGGTAAAAATAATTTTTTTAATGGTTTGTCTTTATGTTAAAGATATGATACATGTATGACATTATAAGCCTATTGTGGATGAATTTAAATCTTGTATAATGAAGAATTTTGGGATGTCAAATTTAGTTTCATTGCATTCTTGTTGCTGAAGTAGAACAAGTTGAAGATGAAATTTTTATTTAACAAAAAAAGAATGCAATGGATATTTTGAAAGATTTAATATGGTGAATTGAAAAATGGCAACCACACCCATGAATGCGAATTAAAAATTGAACCTTGATGATGATACTAAAATGTCTAATGCAAGTTACTTTTAGAAGTGTAGTTGGCAGTTTATATTATTCATGTCATACAAGGCCATTCATTATATTTTCTGTTGAGATAATGTCCATATTTATGTACAACCCAACCAAATACCATCTTAGGGCTGTGCAAAGAATATTGAGATATGTTATAGGAACAACTGAGTTTGGAATTTGGTATTCAAAAGTATTAGACTTTACATTTAGTGTTAGACAAAGTTCTTTGGATAATAAAAGAAGTACTTAGGAAACTTATTCAAACTTGGTTCTAGAGTTGTCTTTTTATTTTTTTTTTTAAGTTTAGAAATGCAAGATATTGTTACATTATCAACTTCAAGGGAAAATATATTGTAGCAATTTTATGAAATTGTTAAGCAATTTTGTTAAGGAGGTTACTTTTTTATTTTCATCAAGAACAAGTTAATACAACATAAATCTTTTGTGACAACAGAACAACTATCACAATGGCAAAGAATCCTACCTTCCATAATAGAACAAAATAGATTGACATCTGTTATCACTTCATTCGAAGTCTAATAACAAATGATATCATTACATTAAAGGCATATCGTACAAATAAGTAAGTTATGAATATTTTGACCAGTTATTCTCTTAGGTCAAACATAATTACTTCAAATTGTGCATGGAGATTTGTAGATTTGAATCAAGAGGGAGCGTTAAAGAGTGATTCAAATTATTTATTAAATATGGACAAACAAGACTTTTTTGTTTAGGTTGAAATAGCCCATGTTGTAATTTGTTTGTATGTTCTTATTCTTAATTGAACTTGCTATTACGAAGGGCATGTGAAGAGTGTGTAATGTGCTTTTGAAAAATCTTGGAAAGTGGGCTACTTGTGTGAGCCTATAAAAAGACATATCATTTCATTAATTTTAGGCCAAAAGACTTGTTCCCACCCAACGTTAAATGTAATCCTAAACTCAAACCTTTCAATTATTAAAAACCCAAACTTTTACTTATCAACTAATGTCAATTAAAAATATCAGTTAGGGTTAAGGGAAAATTATTATTTAATAAAAAATTTTAAAAACTAATGTTTTATCACATTTTCACCTCCTTAATTTGAAAATCTCACAATTTCCCCCACCAAAGTTTGAAAAGTGGCAATTTACTCCTTAGGTTTTAATTTCTTTCCTTATATTTTCCGGTGAGCTATTTCATTGCTCTTTTCCTTTTACCACTCTCCCCCTCTCTGGTGCTCCCTCACCATCCAAACATTGTCAATTTCGTCCATTGTCGAGGAACAACAATGAAATCAAGCAAAGAGATTTCATTCGTCCTTCGTCCATTGTCTTCCATCTTGCATCATCCATTGACATCAAGGAACCACCTCAAGATCTCTTCGTTTAGACATCAACGTTGTTGAGACAGTTTTTCCGGATGCTATCGCATTTGGACGATTCGTTTGTATTTGTTAGATCCAAACAAAACTTGTCTAAACGACGAGTTTCCAGGCCAAACAATGATGGGATCTTGCCGGAGGGGTAAAGAGATTGTGACAACGACGGTTTAGGGTAGAAAATAGAGGTCTTCGGTGGTCGGCGAGTGAAAAAAAACCTTTGGTTTGGGGTGAAAATGCGATTTTTCATAACTAAAAAACTTTTGTTAGGCGTGAATTTGCTAGTTTTTAAATCTTGGGAGGAAAATGAATAAATTATATATATTTTTAATAATATTATTAGAATGACAATTTTGCTGTTAACTTTAACTGAAAATTTTAACAGAATTTAGTTCATGAGTAGGTATTTGAGTTTTTGAAAATTAAATAGTATGAGTTTGAGATTATACTTAACCTTGGATGTGAACAAGTCTTTTGGTCTTAATTTTATTGAGTTGTGTCGTACACTTCTTCACTAAAAAAAATGTCTCATTGTTTGTAATTATTTGCTTTTATCTTTCTCTTCCAAATACAACAAATCAACAATGGTTACTTCAATACCAATTTTTAACATCAAGAAAGAGTCATTTTTTAGTGATTATGATTTTTAACAGAAGTCATCCTAGATGACTTTCGTTATTATTAAGGGTGGCTTAGAATTGTACTGAACTCGAGTTTGGCTCGACTCAATAAAGTCAAGATCAAGCTTAGACTCAACCTCAATGAGTTTGGACTAGGGGTGTTCCAAATTATCCGGTAAACCCACTTAAGCGATAATCAAAATAAAAACCAAACCAAAAAATAAATTATTTAAAAATTGATTCGTATATTAGTTTTAAAATATAATAATTTTAGTTTTTGGTTTGATTATCGATTCGTCTATTTTTTAAATTAGTTAATAGAACCAAACTAGTTTTCATATAAATGAACAAGAAAAATAATTAAGTACTAAATTGGTTTTGCAAACTTTGATAAAAATAATAATAAAGTAGTGTGACTCTTTAAAATTAGATTCAAAATCGTTAATCTCTAAACCAATTCAGTTTTGGTTTATGATTTTCTACACATAAAAAAAGCTAGGTTTGATTAAAAAATAATGTCAAACCAATTTGGTTAACCAATTTTGAACACTCAAAGTTTGTACAAAGTCAAACTCAAGTCTGGCTTGGTAGTATAATTTTTTTTTCAAAGTTAATTATTAAATTTAAAATTATTACTATTAATTTAAAAAAATTATATTTTTTAATAAAATAAAACATAGGAATGAGTTGAATTGTGACAAGTAATAAAAAGAGTAAGCATATTTATAATATGTGAGGTGAGTTGCAAAAATCCTATATTAGACAAATGCACTTTAACAACTTACCTCACCGAATATAAATTAACATTCAATTGAATTCCAAAACTCTTTTATCATGTAAGAGGAATTTTAACTACTCATTTCTCCAATTATAAGTAAGCCTACTCTTTTCTTTTGTCATCATAATTCTACCTCCAATCATATTTTCTTTTATCAGAAAATATATTATGTTTAAAAATAACATTTCAAATTAGTTTCAAAAATTAATTGAGCTTGGCTCCCATGGCTTCAGCTTGAGCTCAATAAAAAGTTAAAACCATGGTTGGAGCTCAAGCTATGGCTGCTCACTTTAGACTTTGTTAAATTGAGTTGACAATCGAGCTTGAGCTACATTGAGGTGAATCCAATCCTGTTTATAATATATTGATGATATTAATTAAAAGAGGTTGATGAAATTGTAGTTTTTGTATATAAAATTTTTGTGTTACTTTGATGAAGGGAAATTTTCCTATGGAGGTCATTCCCTGGAAGTTTAACTAGTCCCAATATTGTTATATATAGGCAAAAAAATTCACTTGCCATGTAAAGAGTAGCAAAGGGCATTCTATATTGTAATGGGAAATTGTAAATATTCCTAGTCAAACTGTCCAATTAATTTGATGGCCAAAGAGACTTTGTATGTATCTCATCCCAGAAAAATCTATTTGCAAACGCACCATATGTGTTGCATTAGAAATCGGAACAAATGAATTCTAAAGAGAGTAACAAAACTAATTTTCTCTTTAAATTAATTAATTAATTTGCATAATATATAATTTATTGATAACAGCTTTAAAAAATGAAAATGAAAAGGAAAAAGAAAAAAAAACAAAAATAAATAACTAAGTGATAAACTATGTCACATTCTTACCCAATATGAAAGAAATAAAAGTAGGTTGAAGATGATATAAAAGAAATTTCCAACTGTAAAAGGAAAGAAAAGGAAATTCGACCTAGTTAGCTACCTGCAGCTTTGGCACCAATCTTTATCAAGCACTTCAAAAGGTTTAATTTTTCTGAAGTAGTCCAATGCTGAAATCAGTCAATAATTGTTATTTCAAGTTTATTTTTTAATTGTTTAATTAAAGCTGATTTAACGAATAAATCTTCCTTTTCTGAAAATAATATAATTAATTTAGAGCTCAAGTTCACATGCTTAATACTTTCTTTTTCTAGTTAAAACAAATATACAGAACTTTAACTGAATGCTTTGTACAAATTTATAAAAAAAATTAAATAGTGGGATAGGCAGCTCCGTCTTTTCTTAGAAATATTCTCACGTGCTGCAGAAAGGGTTTACTTAATTTGTTCTAGGGTATCGTTTTGTATTCATTTTTCGCTTTACTTTGTCTCATGCGCCGCTGTTATTATTATTATTTCTATATGGTAGGAGATTTTTTTCATGTAACGCGTCGATTAAATATTAATGGCCACCGACTAGTTTTGATTTTGAATTTCATAAAACTAACAACTAAGTCCTAGTAATATTTCATTAATTTGATACAATACAAAAAAATCAAGATAGAGTTATGATTTTTGAAACAAAAAGTACCCCAAGAAAATCGAATACTATTCAATTGACACAAAACCAATTCATATTAACTCGAATTAACCCAAAAATTTTAATCAAAATATTTCATAACATCATAATAGTAAAAATCTCCAATATTCTTTATTTTCTTGTAAAACCTACATGTAAATCCAAGGGCATTTTGATATTTTCTCTACATTTATTTATTATTTTTGATGAGTTATGATGATTTTCTAGTATGAACAATCATGCACCACAAGAGTGATGCTTGTTTGCGCCTTGAGAGAGTAAAAAAGTCATTTCACATGAAGCATGTGAAAATGACCAAGTAAAGAAGGGCATATGCCCATGTGTGCAAGAGCACACAAATGTGTATAGTCAACGGCTTTGAATTTTCCGGATAAAATCAACTATGCGACAATTTCAAAAACTATCTTTATTAAGCAATGCCACACATACTCATGTGTCATGTTTGGTAGGTAAAATAAAAAAGGCGTAAGGCTGATATGCGTTATTTTACATGCAGATTCTTTTTAAGAACCAAACAGGGAGAAAAGGAGAAAGTTTAGAGCCTTGGACACCAAAGAGGAGTTTGGGATCATCGGAATCACCACCACCATACTAAGTTTTAACAAGTCTTCAGAGGGCAAGTAAGTAGTTGGCCTCTTCCTATTTGAATTTAGTTAATATTTCATAAAAATGCCATAGTATGATCTATTGTTGATCTATTTGAATGAATATGCAATTTTGATGAAAGATTTTAATGCTATGTTGTTCAAAAGATCATGATAGTGGGGAAACTCGCAAATTATTTGTTTATATTTACTTGAGATAGTTGATTGTGGTGTATTGATTGATGGTTTTGTGATCTAAAAATTGGGTATGTTTTGCTAAATATTGGATGTAATATGATGCTTACGAATGCCTAGGAATGTTTTGGCATGAATTTCAGATTGTACGTCATGTTTTGATGGTTGGAAAACATCAAACTAGTAGGTTAGCAATTTGCAAGTCATGGTACACGGTACTTTCATAAAGAAAGGCTTTTTGAATTACAGTGCATCATCTTGAGAAGGGACATTACACGGTCATATGGTATGAGACATACGATCATATGAGTTTTCTTGTAAAGTGGACAACCGTGTTAGGTGAAGAAACAATTGTATATGGTCATAGGTTTAGTTTTGGTCAATACAAGGATGACTATTAGTCAGCAATCTAGAGGGACACTTGTCCCTAAGATACCACATGCCCGTGTAAGGACTTTGTGATGAATGCAAGGAAAAACAAGGCTAAGGAATGCCCATGTGCTTCAAGTAAAAAAAGAGAAGACTAGTTTACTACTAGGTTATATACAAAGAGGGGAAGGAAGAAGAAAGAGGAATGAAAGGCTTTAGCAGACAAGTTAAAATAGTTAGCTAAAGTAAAAAGTGTCCAATTGTGTGGAAGATAGTACAAACCTCAATCGAGTCAAATCTAGGTCAAAAATAGGAAATGTTAAGAAAAGTGGTGTACACTTAGTTAGCCATCAAATGTATGTGTAAGTGGTAACCTATGTGAAAGTAATCAAACTATACGAGAGATGAATACCCATGAGATGTATCATGTACTCTATACCAAGTTACATTAGTCATATAGTTCAGCTCAAGCATACATGGTAAGTGATTATGGCATTTTATTTAGTTTCTTCGGTGGTAGTTCAGATAGTAGTCTCAAAACTAGGCATATATGGTAAAGAAAAGACTATAGCTAGTTTTCTTATGTAATCAAAGTATTATAACTAGTTAGCCTGACAGTTTGACTGACATATGCGTAAGACACTATAGTTAGTAGACATTTGAGATATCGATTACTTTTACTAAGACATCAGATATGTTAAGATTAGTTTAGGCCTTAATAGTCTATATGAGATGGCCTATGTACTTAAGGCATGAGGGTGCTAAGAGTATATGGATGGGCATAGGATAGTGTCAGAATGAAGTAATATTTTAGCGACCAATTCCAGCAAGAGGTAGTGGAAGTAATATTTAAAACTTTTTAAACAACCAAAATATTGAAAAAAAAATCCTATTTTAGATTATCACATGCATGACATGCAGTCTAAACAAGATACAAGTATTAAGAATGCAATACCTCTATTTGTAGGTCCACCTTTCTTTACGTGCCAAGGATCTCACTATCTAACTCAAGGTAAGGAGGAATTCGGATATCCACATGAAGCACGGATAGAGAGAAAGCTAGAAAACACTTACAGTGGTTTGCGAAGATGTATGAACGAGTGATAGTTTTTGGGTAACAGACATTCTTTGTGTATTTTTCTCAAAGGGAATGAAAAAGGAAAAATGTAATCGCGCCATTCCTCTTATAAAAGTTGCCATGAACAATCATTTCATTAAAATCCACTTTTTATCTTATTTTTATTTAGAATTCACAAAATCTCAAAATTTGCATTGCACATGCGGATATGATATCAGATAAAATATTTAAATTTAAGTTAGCATGAACGATTATTTTTCTAGAAAGAATGGTTGTTTGTCCTCTTGATAAAAGGCTAATTAGGCTTTTCAATCCTAATGGAAAAGTGCAATACAAATATTATTTCTCCACAACCCATAAACACTAGGATTGTTATATCCTGGTCCTTTAGACCTAAAGTTAGATTCGAGTCAAATTGGGCCTAAACAAAGTAAAACTAATTTTTGACTTGTTTTTAGGGGGCTCAATCTGGGCTCGTTAAGCCTGTAGATAACTCATTCATGTTCAGCTCGTTTTGTGGATCGGGAGTTCATGTTTAGCTTGTATAAGGTTCTGGTTCATGTAGATAAGCTAAACTTGGCTTAGGTTTGTCAAACTCATTTGCTCGAATTTGGTTCCTTTTTGGCTTGTCTGGTTTAAAAAAATTTTGTAATATATTTTAACTCGAGTTTGGGCTTGTGATCGATTTTCAAATATATTTTAGCTCAAATTCAAGCTCAAGTTTGAGTTTGTACATGTCATGCTTAAGCTCATGCGAGCAAAGTTCGTGTCAAGCTCACCCTGAATCCAACCCTATTTAAATCTTCTTAGATTCAAAATTCTCAACTTGGTATCTAGACTAATCCATCTCAAATAATCTCATGTCTTTTTAGTTTGAATTGACTTATTAGATATAGTGACCCATAAGTTTTCTACTGAGCTGACAATGTTTGAATTTAGGTTGAATTTGGATACAGAATAAGATTTGCTTCTAGCAAAGCAACATAGCCACTTGATTAACAGAGTGTTAACGAACAACTTTAAAGTCTTATCAACTTCATGATTATGTGTAATATGATCATTTCATCAACTGACATCTCTTAATACTAAGACAAAGATACTTGTCTATCTCAGTAAGACCTATATATGAAATGATATCAACCAATGATCAAACAATATGGATCAAGCTTTGATCTGATCTTATTGTGGCCACAAATTTAAATGGTCATTGATGTCTTATAATATTCTTATCAGAGATGTCTTTTCCTATGCTTAAGAGTGATGAATCCTTTATTGATTCATCATAGCTTTTATACATATCTTAATTTTGCCAACAATCATCTATATAGTTACCTTTTTATAGTGACACATTTGGTGATGTCAAACCATAATAGTCTTTGTACAAGACGATCTAATGACCTCAAGTCAGTGGATCACTTATACTGTAAGTAAGAAGATTTATTCTATAGACATTAGAGCAACCTGTTAGGGTAGATGCCCTAGAGCCAATTGATTTAACATCTATAATGGTAATTTATCTCATTAATTAATAAAAGGATTTATAGTTATTCAATTCATATACTTGTCTCTTATATGATTGTGTGAATAACATGCCTTTAGAATGGTACAACTATAATGAAGGGATCAGCCGATTGATCATAAGAACCCTATACACATATTAAGTGGTCATTCTAGAAATGTCTATAATCCTGACATTACAATGACCAAGGGCATATGTAATAGTAATGAGATTATCATAGTGTTAAGCAACCCCAACAAAAGGTGAAAATAGTTATCACGTGTCAAAATTGTTTGTTGACAGGTTAGTATAACACATAGGTGCATGTTATAGATATGTTCATTAGATTGATTCTATTGGAGGATATCTATATGGATGGTTGCTCTAGTGTCTATAAAACAAATCCTCTAAACACCATAGGTGCATGTGATCCTTTGACTTAAGGTTGCTAAATCATCTTGCATAAGGATTGGTATGATTTGATATTATCCAACGTATTATTGTAATAAGAGTGTCATAAAGGTAGTGATTGGCCATATTGTGAAATGCATGGAGGTTATGGTTGATCAATAAAAAATCCATCATTCTTGAGCATAGGCGAAGATATCTGATATGCAAATATTAAAAGACATTCATGACTACTTGAATCTGTGACCATAGTAGGATGAGGTTATAGTCTAATCTGTATAAGTCATTAATGTGTATCAGCTCATATCAAGAAACTACTGAGATGACACATTTCTATGTCTTAGCCTCGAGAGATATCAGTTGAGGAAAAGATTGAATTGTACGTAACTATGATGTTGTAAAAACTTATAGAGATGTTTGCTAACACTCTATCATCTGGGTGACAATGATGGTTTGCTATAGGCCAACCTTGGTCTATGTCTTAATTTGACTAGAATTTAGACACTGCTAGTTCAATAAAAAGCTTATGAGTCATACACATTAAGGGGTTGATACAAACCAAGAGGTAAGGATCGTTTGACAACAATCCTCAAATTATGAAAAAAAGAAATGTATTGATGTGTTTGAACTGGAATCATGTAAATGCATTACGTGGTTTTGAATGGATCCACTTAATAGTGTAATCGAGCAAGGCCAAATGATGGATGTGAGTCAACTGACTAAGTTAACTTGTAGGTAAGGTGTTTTAGTTAAATAAGGATTCTTCCGCATTCTTGTTTGATAGAGAATTTATGTTAAGTTTAAATCTTAATTTCATTAGGATTCCTATTCATTAAAACTTTCAATAAATTAAGAGTCTTAATTTAATAAGAACTCTTGGACACCTTATTAGCTAAGTAGTTAGTATCCTAAGTAACTTAAAAGTGGTGCACACCTTATAAATAAAGGTGTTTAATTTGAGTCAATTTTTTTTTTATAGCAAGCCAACACGTACATCCTAAACACACATCTTTATGTCTAGAACCTTATTAACGCAAACTTCCATTGTTATGACCTTCTTCTCACTTTGTTGTTATCTAATTTCCAAGATCCAATCGATAGAAGCCTTAGTAGTATTCTTTCTGGATCACCTCCCATTTTTGCTCCATGTAAATAACAAAGTGCCACATCAAAAGGGTTGGATAACGATCTTTATATAGCCATGTAAAGTCTTGGAGGAGCCAATAATACGAGTATAATTTCTAAACACTCTATATGTGTTTAATATATTCATGAATCTATGCATTAAAACATATATTCTAGATGAATTTTAAGATCTTTGATAATTTTTAAAATTTTTAATTCTGCTGCACTATGGGTTAATGGCACCTTAAAACCCTTTAGTGGTATCAAAGCCACTATTTACTCATATTTTTATGAAAATATACCTACAATTTTTTATTATACTTATATATCGTTGCATGTAATTGATGAATAATCAAAACCTTAAAATTGGTAAAGTTTATTTGCAATCAAGTTGCCGCATGATTTGTTGAGGTCAAGAACAATAATTGAGTGATTATTCCTAAAATTTTTGTGAGTTTAATTATTGATGTTGGATTAAATTCAAGGTTGATAGTCGGTTTGTCATGTGAGTATTGTTTACGCGCCACCATTACTCACATGATAATTGGCTTGCACATGATGGCTCTTGGATTTTTCGTCACTGGAAAGTCTATAAACCGAGGTTAGAAACACCACCTTCCACAATTGGAACAAAAACTAAATAAGGTGGTGCCACGTATGACAAGGCTATTCTGGCCACTCGGACATGATAGGGCAACCTTTGCCTTGTCCCATTTTTAAGGTATGGGTTGGTATATCACCAAATGACACATGTTTGGGTAGTTTTGTCTAGGTTGCATGTTGTCGTTGGTGCACTCATTACACCTTAAACTTGTGCATGGTTGGGCAATTTTTCTACCTAAGTCTTGATTGTTTTTGGTGCAAACTATGTATGGTGGTCTTCCATCATACCTTTGACATGTATCTCAAGATGCTTACAGGCCTTTCAACATTAGGAATTAGCTTTTGGTTTGAGTTTCATTGAATTGGAACCAAAACTAAAATTTTCTTGAGTCTTGGGGCTGAATGATTAATTTGCAAAGTTTTAGGGATAAAATTTCAATTTAACACTGGGCTTGCTCATTTGCCTTACTCCTTTTTCTTTTAGACTAGGTTGTTATTTTATTTTCTTAGAATTATATAACTAGGAAACAAAATCATGTAATTATTAAAGACTAAAGGTAAAAAGGATAAACGGGAAGATGAAGACTCGAAGACAAAATATTCACCTAGGTTGACTCGTCAAACTTCTCTTGGCTTGAGAGGTTTGACATTTGTTATGACTGTGTACTAATACATTTTAATTTTACGTTGTTGGCAAGATATGAATAGTTATATTTTTTCATATATCACCTAACATGCAACATGTAATATGATGAAACCAATTAATTAAAAACCCAAAATTAAATATTAAATCTAAGATTAAATTGGTGTATTCTAATATGATGCCCTAATTAAGCCCCTGTTCGTTGGAACCTTGTTTGCCAAAGCAAAGGCTACACTTCTACCAAGTGGAAAATTAGGAGATGTTCATATTGGGCCTTACTTAACTATTGTACTTTGCTTGCTCGCCAAAGCAAAAGTGAATTATCTTAGACACATGAGTAAGGAATGCAGCATCTATCTTACTAATACCAAAAGTCACATTTGAGGTTGCACGATTTGTTAGGTCAAAACCTAGCATGAGATCATGGGCTTTTGGTGATTAATTTCAAATTTATCTATTCAATTATTTGAACTTGTTCGTCAAAATGATAGGGAAAATCAATACGATAGGGTCTCAATCCACTAGAAAGTTTACTGGAACTTTTCAAGTATAATAATGAGGGCTATTAGCCTGAGGAAAATAGTGGGAGCATTTTAATTAATTAAATTCATAATTAAAATGAATATTAATTATGAATAAAATTACTAATTATCTTTATTTATAAATTGTATATCAAATAATCACTATGTCAAATCCAACGTATCAATCAATTCTCAAAAAGAAAATTGGCTCAATGAAAGTAACTTCACTGATTGGTACAAAAATCTTTGGATTATTTTACAATAGAAAAAGAGGTTGTACATCTTTGAAGTGTCATTACCCAAATAACTTACTCCCAATGCCACCCAGACAGAGAAGTTATGTTCAATAAATATCTTGATGACTTTATGGAAGTTCAGTGCCTCATGTTGACTTTTATGACACTTTAGCTTAAAAAACAACAAGAGGAAATGGATGCTCCATCCATACTTGGTTACCTTTAAGAGTTATATGACATTCATGTGAGGGCTGAGTGATATGAGGTGACAAATGCTTCGTTTGATTGCAAACTCTTCAAGGGAGGACAAGTTGGCCCTCATATAGTCAAGATAATTAGCTATATTGAGAGATTAGCGAGCTTGAGCTTCATCATGGACAATGAGCTTGCCATTGACCTAGTGTTGAAATCCCTCCCCAAATCATGGGCTAATTTTATTATGAATTTTAAGTTACATGAAAAGGAAAAATCCATGGAGGAATTGTTGTACATGCTTAAGCAAGCTTAACAATAGGTACGAATAATAGCTTTAAATAATGTGCTTATGGTTAAAGGCCAAACACCTAAAACCAAAGCCAAAGGCAAACACAAGGCCAAAGCCAAAGCTAAACCCAAGGCAAAAAAACAACCTAATACTGCTACTCAACCAACAAGGGGTATAGGGAAGGGGAAGGTTGTCTACTTCTATTGTGGCAAAGTTGGTCACTAGAGAAGACATTGCAAGACCTTTCTAGAGAACAAGATGAAGAAGACAGCTAAAACCTATACTTCCGATATGTTTGCCATTGAGATAAATTATTCTCCTTATTCATCTTAGGTTGTAGACACATGATGTGGTTTTTATATTTGTTCTGATATATAAGAATTGCGACACAGTAGATCGTTTCCCAAATGAGTTGTTGACTTACAAGTTGGAAATGGAACACGTGTTACTGCATTAGCCATAGGAATTTATTATCTTAGGTTGCCTATTGAGCTTGTTTTAGAATTAAATAATTACTATTATGTTTTATCTGTTTTTAGAAATTTAATTTTTGCATCTATTTTAGATAAGAAAGGATATTCATTTTTTATTGATGGTGGTACTATAACAATTAACTTTAATAATAATAATATTCTTTATGAAATGACCGATTTGCATAATGATTTGTAAATTCTAAAATTGGATAATGAAATTCTCAATATGAAAAATAATAAACATTTGAAAACAAACAAATTGAATACCACATATCAATGGCATTACAGGCTATACCACATAGGACTGAAACATATATCAAGGCTTTTTAAACAAAGAGTATTACAATCATTTGACTTCTAATCTTATAATGAATGCAAATCATGTCTGTTAGATAAAATAGTCAAAACACCCTTCATTGGACACAGTGAAAGGGTGATTGAACTACTAAGGATCATTCATAGTGATGTGTGTGGGCCTATGATAGTGCATACTAGATGTGGGGAAGTCTACTTCATCACATTAACTGATAACCTCAGTAGATATGACTATGTGCTTTTGTTGAAACACAAGTTTGAATACTTTGACAAATTCAAAGAATTCAAACCAAAGTAGAAAATCAGCCTGGAAAACAAATCAAAATTCTTTGAAGTGATAGAGAAGGTGAATACCTAAGTGATAAATTTAGAAGATACCTGAAAGAACATGAGATAGTCTCTCAACTCACTCTTCCTAGTATACCATAACATAATAGTGTATTTGAATGATGGAATAGGACTTAGACCTGGCCACGGGCCAACCGGACCAGATAAAACTGAAACAGGAACCGGTAAACCCAGATCCGGACTGAACCGGAACCGAAACTAGAATTTAGCAGTTCAATTTTAGTTTACTTAATTTTGAATCGTGAAACCACCAGTTCACACCCGGTTTATGAATCGACATGTAAACCGATGGTTTACTGTGCTGAACCGAAAAATTTTGAATTTTTTTTATTTTTTTAAAATTTATTAAAGAGCCAACGGTTCCCTGCGCAGGGAACCGTTGGCTTTGAAAAGAAAATTGCAGGGGACCGTTGGTCCCCCGCAATTTTCAGAGTTTTCCCCTGCAATTTTTAAAATCACATTTCACTCCCCTATTTTTTAATTTTTTTCAAAAAAATTTTTTCGTGTATATTTATCCATTCAAATTTCAATCTCTCCACACTCTCACTCAATTCTTCAAACTCTTATTCTCATTCTTTCAACTCTTAATACTCTTTCAATCTTTCAATTCAATCAAATTCTCTTAAATTTAATTAAATTCTTTCTTAATTTTTTATTAATTCCAATTTCTATTTTTATTATACAATTCATAATTAATTATAGAATTTATTTCTATAATTAATTTTATTTATTATCTTTCATAATTAATCATATAATTTATTTATATAATTAATTTTATTTATTATCAAAAAATGGTAAGTAGTGGAAATTCTTCCAGTAATAGGAGATTTGGTCAATATTCACATATATCAAATGTGAATGAAAATCAAATGTCAATATTCACATATATCAAAGGTAAGAGAACTACGTAGACTTTGATTCTTCTAAACCTCAAAAAGATACATAGGAAGCTTAATTGAAAAATTAAGTCCAAGTTTTTCTTTTAATTTTCAATTATTGTAATTAATAATTTAAAAATTAAATCAAGATCATGTATTAGAATTGACGGTTCAATGTCGGTTTCAAATCAGAACTGTCGATTCTGAACCGAGGTCATGAACCGAAACTGTCGGTTTCAAACAATGAACGAACCATCCTATTACAGTTTCAGTTTAAGGTCCTTAATTTTTCAAACCGTGAACCAGCGGTTTTGAATCGAAATTGCTGGTTCATGAATCGTGGCTAGGACTAATAGGACTTTGATAGAAATAGTCAGGTTCATGATGAGTTTTACCGATCTACCCATGTCTTTTATGGGATATGCCCTAGAGACTATTACCTATACACTGAACCGTATCTTATCTAAATCTATGGAAAAAAACCCTATATGAGTTATAAATTGGGTGAAAGCCTAATATAGAATACTTGACGATTTGGGATTGTGAAGCTTATGTTAAAAAATTGACTTCGAATAAGCTAAACACTAAGTCTGAAAAGTATATCTTTGAAGGGTACCCAAAAGAAACTAAGGGATATTACTTCTATCACCCGAAGAAGTGAAAAGTTTTTGTTACTTATACTAACTTTATTCTTAAGAGGACTAGTAGGAAGAGGGTGGAACTCGATGAAGTTCTTATACCATAAGACACCAAAGATGTTAGATTAGACAATGTGCTAACACAAATGTTTGATCATGAGGAAGTTCCTCAACCTCAAGAGTAATAACCTCAGAGCACACAAAAGCTATATAAATTTACATAAGTATGTCGTAAGCCAGAAAGATTTGACTTTCTTATGACTTAGCACGATGACGTATTAGTTATCTCTGATGACAAACCTGAGACCCATTATGACACTGTCTCAAGTCCAAATTTTGATAAATGGTTGGATGTCATAAAATCTGAAATAGACTTTATGTACTAGAACCAAGTATGGACTGTGGTGGATGCACCTGAAGAAGTCATAGTCGAGGGGTGCTAATAGGTTTTCAAAAAGAAAACTAACATGGATGGTAATGTGTATACCTATAAAGCACGATTGGTTGTCAAAGGTTTCACACAAAAATATGGCATTGACTATGATGAAACCTTTTCGTTAGTTGCTACACTTAAGTCTATTAGAATTATGCTTGTTATTGTTGTATATAATGACTATGTAATCTTTCAAATGGGTGTCAAACTACCTTTCTAAATGGTAAACTTGTAAAGAACGCCTATATAAAGCAACTCAATGGTTTTGTTCTTGCTAGACAGACTAATAAATTATACAAGCCGTAAAAGTCCATTAATAGGCTTAAATAGACTTCCAAAAGCTGGAATATTCATTTTGATGAAGTTGTACAAGAGTTTAGTTTCATCAAAATCAAAGATGAGCCATGTGTGTATAAAAAGGTCAATAGGAGCATAGTTGCATTTTTTGTATTGTATGTTGATGATATCTTGATTATTAGAAATGACATACCAAACTCACAATTGGTAAAGGCTTAGTTGTTAAAATGTTTCTCCATGAAAGACTCAGGAGAAACAACCTACATTTTTGGAATTAAAATTTTCCAAGATAAAAGGTGTAAACTGCTTGGCCTAAGTCAAAACACGTACATAAACAAGGTGTTAAAGAGATTTTGTATAAAAGAATCCAATAAAGAATTTCTACCAATGTTTTATAATGTATACTTTCAAAAGAGATATGTTCATCTTCATAATCTATGAGAGATAGGATAAGTAGGATTCTATATGCCTTGACTGTAGAATCCATCATGTACGTCATGCTATATACGAGGATTGATGTCTCATATGTTTTAAGCATTTATAGTAGATATCGATCTTATCTAGGTGAAAGACACTTGATGACAATCAAGAACATCATAATGTACCTAAGAAAGACAAAGGATACATTCTTAGTCTAAACACAAACTCAGACAATATCATTTGATCTTAAAGATTATTCTGTGAAGTAACATGCAAATAGAGATGATTGATATAGATGACAATTAGGTTGACCTATTAACAAAGTCTATACCGTAATAGAAGCATGAAAGACATGTAGTAAGATTGGACATTAGATATATGACCGATTGGCTATGGTGTAAGTAAAAGATTGTTAGAGTAGATGTTTTAGAGCCAATTGATTTGACATTTGTAATTGTAATTTATCTCATTAATTAATAAAAGGATTTTTAGTTATTTAGTTCATATGCTTGTCTATTATATGATTGTGTGAATAACATGCATTTAGAATGGTAGAACTATGACAAGGGGATCAGATAATTAATTATAGGAACCCTATGCACACATTAAGTGGCTATTCTAGAAATGTTCATAATCCCGGCATTACAATGACGAAGGGCATATGTAGTGGTGATAGGATTATTATAGTATTAAACAACCCCACTGAAAGGTAGTGATAAATATCATATGTTAAAGTTGTTTACTAACTGCTTAGTGCAACACATGGGTGTATGTAATAGATGTGTTTATCGGATTGACCCTAGTGTTTATATAACAAATCTTCTGAACACCATGGGTGCATGTGATCATTTGGGTTGAGATTGCTAAACTGTCTTGTGTAAGGATCGATATGGTTTGACACTATCCAACGTAACGTCATAATAGAGGTATCATAAAGGTAAAGATTAACTATATCGTGAGATGCATGGTAGCTATGGTTGATCAATAAAGGATTCGTCACTTTTGAGCATAATAGAAGATATCTCATATGTGAAATGCTAAAAGACATTTATGACTGTTTGAATTTGTAGCCACAGTGGGATAAGGTTTAGGTTAATCCATGTAAGTCATTAATGTGTATCAACTCATATCAAGGAACTACTAAGATGACACACTTCTATGTCTCAACTTTGAAAGATATCAATTGAGGAAATGATTGAATTGTACGTAACTATGATGTTACAAAATCTTATAGAGATGTTCGCTGATACTTTCTTGTTCGAGTGGCCATGATGTTTTGTTCACTGAGATGTTCATAGAAAATCCTGAGTCTCCCATGGGTTTAACACCATTCCTCTTCTTTGGAATTTTTTTTTGACTTTTTTCATGTTTTTGGATTACGAAAATGACAAAGAAGGTCAGTACATCATCTCTACTCTTGTTTGAATTATTTTATTATTAGGATTATTCTAATTTTATGAAGATTTTGAGCGTTGAATGTTTAGAGTTTTGGTTTTGAACAATGCATAAAATGTATTAATTCTTGCTTTTTTTAATTGAATTGTTTAACATTTATTGTGTTATAATTTGTATAAATTTAATTTTGTTAAAATTTGAGACTAAAATGATGATTTTTGACCAAAAATGACTTAGATTTGCCAGAGATCCACCCCAGGGTGAATAAAATCTCCCTCGGGTTTGAACGACACCAAGTGGGAGGGGGGAAGAATGAGATTTTTGAAATAGTAAGGACCTAGGGGAGATTGGGGGAAACCATAGGGGAGGGGATATTTTGAATAGTAAATTCAAGGGGTGCTTCAGGGAACCCAGTGAATTTGGGGAGTAGGGGGAAATTAATTTTTTGAAACTGCAGGATCTGTGAGAAATAAGAAAATTGATAAGGGGACAAGAAAAAAATATAGAACTTGTGAGAGAGTAGAAAATATATAAAAAGGCAAATTGATATTTTTCACTACATGTAGTTTTCGGATTTCTTAATTGTTTTTTCTGTTTTAAAGTTCTTTGACATATTATTTTCGAATTTCAAGTTTGTTTATTATTTTTGTGCTTTCTATGTCTGTTTTTTGATGTAATTTTTGAATTTCAGATCGATTTTTCAGTTTTTGCCATCCTAAGCTATTCCAATGTTTAATTTTCCAATTTCATGTCTGTTTTTCCTAATTTAGGGTTCTTCAATGTGTATTTTTCAAATTTCAAGTCCGTTTCTTGATTTTTGTGCTTTTTAGGCCCCTTTTTCAATGTAATTTTCGAATTTTACATCAATTGTTTTTTTGTTTTTGCCGTTCTAAGCTATTTCAACATTTAGTTTCCAAATTTCATGTCCGTTTTTCCTATTTTAGGGTTCTTCGACGTGTAGTTTTTGAATTTCAGGTCTATTTCTTGATTTTTGTGCTTTCTAAACTTATTTTTCATGTACTTTTCAAATTTCAGATCAATTTTTTAGTTTTTGTCATTTTAAGCTATTTTAATGTTTAGTGTTTAAAACTCAAGTCTGTTTTCTTATTTTTGTCCCTTAGGGTATATCGATTTTTAATTTTTGAATTTTCAATCAATTTTTTAGTTTTTGCAATTCTAGGATATTTCAATATGTAGTTTTCGAATTTTAGGTTTGTTTTGTGATATTTGTCATTTTAAGGTTTTTGGATGTGTAGTTTTCAAATTTTTGTTCAGTTTTTTTATTTTTATTATTCTAGAATATTTTAACATGTAATTTTTTAATTTTACGTTGATTTATCAATTTTTGTCATTCTAAAGTATTTCAATATTTAGTTTTCGAAATTTAGGGCCCTTTTTTTTTGTTATTTTACGATATTTCGACTAGTAATTTTTGAAATTCTAATCAATTTTGTAGTTTTTGTCATCTAGGGTATTTCAATATTTAGCTTTTGAACTTTAGGTCTGCTTTCGATATTTGTAATTTTAAGGTTTTTGGACGTGTAGTTTTCAAATTTTTATTCAGTTTTTCTATTTTTATTATTCTAGGGTATTTTAATATGTAATATTCAAATTTTAGATTGATTTATCAGTTTTTGTCATTCTAGGACATTTAAACGTTTAGTTTTCGAAATTTAGGTTTTTTTTTAATTAATTTTTGTCATTTTAGGGTATTTCGATATGTAATATTCGAATTTCAAATTGATTTATTGGTTTTTGTCATTCTAGATTATTTTAATGTTTAGTTTTCTAAATTCATGTCCTTTTTTAATTTTTGTCATTTTAGGATATTTTGACTTGTAATTTTCAAAATTTTGATCGATTTTTCAGTTTTTATTATTCTAGGGTATTTTAATGTGTAGTTTTTGAATTTCATATTTGTTTTTTTATATTTGTCATTTTAAGGTTTTTGGATATGTAATTTTCAAATTTTAGTTCAGTTTTCTAATTTTTTTTATTTTAGGGTATTTCACTGTTTAATTTTTAAATTTAAGATTGAGTTTTCAATTTTTTTGATTTTAGGGTATTTCAATATGTAATTTTTGAATTTCAGGTATCATTTTTTGTCTTTGATTTTATATCTGTTTTTTATGAAATTCTTATAAACTTTAATTTTTTTTTACAGGATATTTCTCATAAAAGAAAACGTGATGACAGTGAATTGAGAATTTTGGATGAGGCATGACACTTTCAAGCAGAGGTTACATGTCATGTCCTACGAACTACCATATAGAAGATTAGATTTACATTGACACCGAAGCAGCTGCAATTATTTGAGAGGACATGCTTTGAGCGTCTTCTTCAAATACTAGATACTAGGTTCAGTAGAGTGTTAGTGCACTCATTTATGCTTCAATAGTTATATCAAGGCTTAGCCAAAGATGAATGTTACTAGGGAATGACCAATAAAAGAAGATATCTCTATAGTATCTCTAGTTGGCTGATCACTTGAACGATTTTAACTCTTACTCATGGAGTGTTCTGACGTGAAAAATGATGTTCGAGTCAATGTATCAAGCGAGTGACAAGATCTACTCTGACAAATGCTTGGCATACATAAATATAACATCTATAGATTCCCCCTTACATTATAGGTAAGTGTATATTTGTTGATTATATATATTCATTGGCAAGGAAAAAAATTAATTGAATGTAATTATCCATGTTTACATTGTAGTATTGGATATATGAGATGATCGACACTCTGTATAATTGGGTGGCCTTGGTTGATATCTATGTGTCCCTGTAAATGTTTAGGTGGCGAACATGAGATGTTCCTGGTTGGAGTTATATAAGAATTGTATTCACCAGTACTAAGGTATGTAATTGTTAATTGATTAACGCAAATAAGTGTAATTATATATCTGAATAAGTAGGCTTAATTATATTGGTTGGATTCATTTTACTAATTTGGAAAAATTGATTGGGTTTGACTCTTTTTCTAGATAAAAACCATTGACATTTCTCACCATAACACTTAATCTTCAATTTTCTTGTGTCAGACTTAAACATGTTGTACTGAAATCTTTTCTCGAGGGTAAATTGGTCCACATCATCTTTCAAGTATTTTTTGTCATTAAAAATGTCAACAAGTTTTAAAGCATTCCCTTCTCAGATCGATCCTCCACCATTTGATGATGTTGAAGGTTGTGAAGGAAAATTGGGAAGCCATTTAAACAGATTAGTGGGGACATTATTAAAAATGGTTCTATATAATTCCCGCCACCGATTATAGGATCTTCAAACTGCAGACTATTAATGTCATAGTTAACAGGTGACATATCCCCAAAGTTTGCCTCATCAACAGAAATATTAGTCATCTTGTTTTCTTTAAAGTAACCCTAGTCTGAAACCTTTTATTTGTCTCCACGAACCCATTCAACAATAATATAGAATGCATCATTATTGAAATCAATCAAGTCTTCCCTAGCAGATTTTGTTTTCACTTCATTATCATTGTTGCCACCAATTTCTTCTTCTTCTTTTTCTTATCCTTCGATTGCGGTACATGTAACAAAAGCAGGAATATATTCCTTGAAGTATTGAGACATGTTAATAAGGCCTTGCACATTTTGTCATTTTTGATCTTAACAAAGTAGTCCAACTCAATTCTTTTTAGTTTCCTACATAGTTAAATATAGTTTTTCATCAGATCAATATCATACTGTTCACTTAAAAGTTGGATGAATCCCTCAAGTGTTGTTCCAGAGAGAATTTTAATCAATTTTTTAAAAATCTCTAACATACTTCATTGTGTTCTCATCTCGTTGAATCTATTTTCCTTAGAAATGAATAACAATATAACCAATCATTTTAATTATCAAACCTACGGTAAAAAATTTTAGGGAAAAATTAAACATTTATTAAAAAGAAATCCGCAATAACCATTTATTAATATATAATTTCTCAACATTTCATTAAATACCCTCATATATTATCTGAAACCAAAATGTTGATTTCATATATTGGTTAATATAAAAAAAGCAACTCTTCTTTTCCCGTTAATTTCTTTTCTCCAATTACACTTGCAATATCAAGTTGGTGATCTAATTAAGTCTAGTTAATTATCAGTACGTTCAGATTGGACTTACACATTTTTCCTTCATTAGTTACCACATTAGTTATCAGTTGAGCTGGAAATTCTATGATTTAGAGTTCTAGTTGTTGGCCAGAACTTGCATGGCAGTGATAACCTTGAATAGATCATTATATTATGTAGCCACCGACATTGTCCTTGCCTTGAGAAATTATATATGGCGCAACATGAATGACTAAGATTTCTCACTAAAACCCATTTTCCTAATTTTTACCATGCATTGCATGTTAGGAAAATTAAAATTTTGCCGTCTGCCTTTATGATTTTAGAAAATAATTAATGCCTAGAGTTAATCTTCATCAAATATGCTTAGAAGACAAATTCTTAATATCTACATTTCTTTTTAAGTTGGTTAAGATCTAACAGGTAAATTAAAACTTTATTTGACTTTGTAATTACCGTATAATATGAATTTATTTTTTCAACTCAATTATATAATTTGTACATATTTCTAATACATAACATAATATCTATGTTCTTAGCAAAATATGAATACTCTTAAAATGTAAAAAATTTAAGTTTTTTTTTTTTTTGGTAATGAGGAACTCACCCGAAACCGACCCGTTGCAAATATATTAGAATCCAAGAGAGACAGAAGGGCAACAAAGTTCTGGTTTTTCGACTTTAATGCCTCTGGTTTCTCTTTTTTTAAAAATATTTTTGTCACTGTGATATGTGAGAATCCGTGCATAAGTGTAAGGCCATGCCATATGTGTGAGATTTATAATTTTCAATTAATATTTCCAATGAAACTAATCCTTTTCTCTTTCTTCTCTAATGTTATATTTGATTCAGAAAAGGTTAAACTAAAAACTCCTATAGGGTTTCTTCATTCAGTAATGGCACTTTAAAGCGCTAGCCCATAAATTTATATATATTTTTTAATTAAAAAAAGTAATGCTTAGCCAAATTCTTTATATTGTTGTCTTGTTTTTTGGATTTATTTTATTTCGTTATTACTTTTATAGCTTTGGGACGTCTGGCAGTACTAATTTTGTTTAAATCTCTTTGGAAGTAACTTGGAGAACTTTATCAGTTTAGGTCATGATGAATGTCTTCTGTCTATATATGTTTAACGTTTAGTAATCTTTTTAGTGCTTTCCACCACCATTAATTTAGGCTTATTCTCACCCAAATTTTAGTTCATTTTCAAACTCTTATTTATTAAGTTTCAAAAATTAAATACCCAACAATCAATTATTAAAGTTAATAAAATCGTTTAGTATTGAGAGTATAATTGTCATTTAATTAACAATATTAAAAAAAATAAATTTTATCTCATATTCCTATTTTAATTTTTAAAATTAACAATTTTCTCCAGCTTAAGTTTTGAAAACTTACTTTTTCCCCCTTAGGGCTTTATTTTTTTCCTACATTTTCTAGACAACTTTTTCATCTTCAATTGCCTTCTTCAGCACAATTCCTATTTCTTCGGTGCTCTCTCTCCCTCCCAACATAGTGAGTGGTGCTCTCTCTCCCACTTCTTTAATCTAGTCCGACATGAATGTACCTTTGTCTCTCCCACTTTGTCGTGTTGATTCTTCTTCCTTTAGTTTCATTCACAATTGAAATCATTATAGACCAAACAAAGAGTCTAAAACCGATTATGTATGGTTTTGTCTTTTTTCGATTTTGTCTTCGTTTGGTTTAGTCTTCGTTTGTTTTCATTCAAAATTGATGATGAGATGTGTTCAAACAAAATCAATTCTAGATAATTGAATGAAGCCAAATCAAGAGAGAGAGTGCTTGAGAAACAAGAATTGGGCTAAAGAAGGCGTCCAAAGATGGAGAAACTGGTTGGAAAATGTAGAGAAAAAAATAAAATCTTAGGGGGAATAAGGTAGGTTTTCAAAACTTAAACTGAGAGAAAATTGTTAGTTTTTAAATTAAGGTGGGAAAATGAGATAATTTTTTTTTAATATTACTAGTTAAACAACAATTATACCTTTAATATTAACAGACTTTGTTAACTTTAATAACTAACAGATGAATATTTAAATTTTTGAAACTTAAAAGACGAAAGTTTGACAATGGACTAAATATTGGGTGGGAATAAGTCTTTTGGCCAAAAAAAAAAATATAATTAATTTAGGGAGAATTTTAAAACTTTATGATTATAAGAAAAGAAAAAAAAATGCATTTACATTTTCCTGAAAGGTGATACTAAAAATGGAGTTGCAGTATTGAACAAGTTCATAAATCAGAAGTGTTCTTATTTCTTTCATTTCTAGTTTTAGCTTTGAAAGTGTCATACATATATATGTATGTATATATATATATCTTTGGTGACAAAAGGTCAAAAGTATGGAAGGAAGACCATTTTCATATTTCTGTCCCATTTTTCAGAATTAATTACTTGTCTTTAGAAATTTCTGTATCATTAATGCCAAAAAAAAAAAAAAATTTACTTTCTTCAAGTCAATCATCATCATGATGGATGATTTAAGGAAAAAAAGAATGGATATATCACAAAAGCATATTTTAGAAATTTATATTTTTTTCATATTTGTGTTCCATTTTTCAGAATTAATTATTTGTTTTTAGAAATTTATATATCACAAAAGCATTAGTCTTTAAAACATAACTGTAACTGGAAGTAACAAAACAATGACCACAATAATACACAGCGATGTACATATGCGCTTGATTTTTTATCATCTCCCACAATTTACCTGCGTAAGAGCAATTAACTTGATTAAGATTTGAACTTAACATAAGCAAATATATATGTGTATATTATGTCATTCATGCTTGTAATATCGATATTCTTAAATAAGCTCACAAATGATTCAACGTATTTATTTTATAATCATTCAATTATATAATAATATATTATTTATATACCTATTTGATTATTCAAAAATATATATATAAAACATTGTTTTTAACATTTTTTGAAAATCGCTTTATTTTTCCTTTCACAAATTTTTATAGGATACCTGATCTCCGTCTCCACATCTAAACACAAAAATGATAAATGGATTCTGGAATAAAGTGTAGTGTCTACAATTTTCACACACTCAGCAATGGAAGAAATGAAAAGTTACCCAAGATGGAGAATTTTCTAGTTCCGGTGAGTGCATCCAGTTTCATTATTTTCAATCATAGTTGGACTTAAGAAGTTCCCAGAAGCAAATTCATGAATTGCATTAAGGTCTGCTGGTCTAGTCACCATGTTGCTTGGTTGTTGAAAGCTCTCAACTTCTGCAATCTGAATTTTAGAAATAATGATAATAATAATATAATTATGAAAGAGGAAGACAATAAAAAATAAGAATAAACTAATTAATGTGTACCTAAGTCCGGTGATCATGATAATGTTTAATAGATAAAAGGACAAAAAACACATAATTATGGGACATAGTTTTATTTAATCTCCCTTCATATTTATGGGCATCACTATATTGTAAGCTTCGATATTATTATTTAAAAGATAATAAAAGAACTCTGAAATTTGCGTTCCTTAGATCAAAGAAACACGCTTTCATTTTCGAGTTCAATCTCCTATAGAAATTTGTAGATATGTAGAGCATCAAACAGTTCATGAGAAGTTGAAGACATAGAAATACAAAGTTTTATAAAGCTTGGAAGGAAAGTAAAAGCTAGTTGGCAATACCCTTTTCTGAAAGTACTCAATTTCGGCTAGCAAAATTTCATGCTGTTGCAGAGAGAAGAAAAAAAAGCAACAAATCAAAACCAATTAAATGAATAAGGGGTACTGCTCTAAAAAATTGAAAACTGAAAAATTACATCAAGTTTCAGTTATTTTAAGTTGCTTGAGAAAGAACCATGAGGTACATATAATTTCATGAGGATTTTTCACACTAATCCTCTCTTCTATCTTTTCACCAATATGTAAGCACAAGATTAAGAATGGCAGTGACACTTCCGAGGATGAAATTTAGCCAGATTAAATTATAGTCATTAATTAGTGGCAAATTTAAAAACTATAAGCGCATCAAATTTTACCTTCTTCGACATGATTTTTGTAAGGCCTCTTTCAAGTCTATTCTCCAGCTGTTTTAGCTCCTTCACAGATAAAGTACTTAAGGAATCACCCATTAGACGCCTACAAAGTAAAGAGTGCCATACATACATTATGACATGCAGAAGAGTGTTGGATAAAATTTAAAACTGAAGCTACTGAAAACAGAATTCTAGAGAATGAACTTCAGACTAACTTTGTAAACTGTATACCAATCAATGTAATTACAATGAACATGAGCTAATTTTACAGTTAAATTACTCCTGGGTTTTTTACTTACCCCTGTGTGTACTCAAGATAGTGTTTGTTAACTTTTTAAGTTTCTAATTTACTTGTATCACTAAATCAAAGTTTTTTGTCTGAAATAACAATTTACTTTTAGCCTCTACTTTCGTTAAATTAGTTAGAGTTTCTATCATTTGACAAACACATTTAAGGCCATATGACTATTTACCATCCAAGGTTTGGTGAAACGGCAAATTTTCACTATCTAAACTTGAAAAATCTAATTTTTGCTTATCATCTATTTTTGTTAATAGATTTTGTTTGATTTCAATGTAAATTATGGTTTCATCATATGTTAATAGAATGAAAAAAATATCCCTACGATTTAATACAAATTTCAATTATTAATATATCTTTAATTTAATTAAAATTAAAATAATCCCTATCAAAAATGAAAATTTTAGTTAACCAATTTATCCTCCAATAGAATTTAATTTACAAATTTATACTCTAATAATTATAATTTGTTATTTTTCTCTTTCTTAAAAAAAATTATTTTCCCCTTTCAATTCCTTCTCTCATCATTTTGAGTTCTTCACCACCAAACAAGGTTCATTCTCTTTCTACTCCTTTAATCTTCACCAATAACACCGTTAACAATTTTGTTTTTTTCTCATCATTTTCACCACCAATTATTGACTATTTTTTTCTCTTCTTATTATTTTCATCAATAATATCATTGTTAATCATCATTCTCCTCTAATCATCTTCACTACCAACACCATCAGTTATCTTTCTCCCCTAATCATCTTCACCAATACTAACACAATCGGTCTTCCTTCTCTTCTAGTCATCTTCACCACCAACTATCCTTCTCTTCTAGTCATATTTCAAACTATATGATAAGGAAAAATGCACAGAATAAAGAAAAACAAAATGTGCATATCTTTTGGTTTTAACTTTTTGTCACCAGAGAATTAACAAAAAGAAAGTAGTGAATTTCAGTCAAGCCTTTCAGAGTAAAGACAACTGAGAGAAGAGTGAACAAAACTGACAGAAGGGATACGATCTAGATTATATTGCTGGCACAGAAGGATGTAGTAATAATGAAAGCTAAAACTGGAAATAAAGAAAAAATAAGAGACTTACATTGATGTATAACGAAAGAGGAAAGGGACAGAACTACTGAATGCAACTAATCTAAATACACAGCATCTTTTTCTTTATTGCTTCTGGGAAAATGTAGTTGCCTTTAACTGGTACACGGTAATTCTTTGTTGAACTTATCTGTTCTCTTTTATGTTGAAAGCACAAATTAATATTGGTTTAGGAAAAGTCTTATCTAAGTTTCAGCTCTTCGGCTAGCTCATTCATGACTAAAATATTAACTTTTCACTAAAGAGATGAAAACAAATAGCTCTGATGAGGATTCTACTGTCTAAAGTATGGGCACAAATGATGGAACTACTGTAGTGTGGGCTGCAGATTTCAAGGTATGATTCAATGCAGTCAAGACTGAAGATTTCAACTGCAAAAGAGTTTCCATTATCTTCTAATATGAAGTGGGTATCGTAAACTTACATACAAACTCCCCTAAACACAATACACGAGTTAAGAGGAAGAATTCAAGAAATCAAAACTTTTGTATGAACATTGGCACACATGCGAAAAAGAGATATGACGTTTTAATGTGCATAAAAAACAACATGAAGAGATTGAGAGATAAAGTAAGGAAGACAAACTACTACAGTTTTTCTTTCTTTTGTTTTCTAGAGAGAAGTGCAATTACTAAATAAGTAACCCTAGATAATTGCCGTTCTCTTTTTCTGAATCTAAGATTATCATTGGAAATATTGAATGCGTAAGTTTGACCCAGAGAAAGATATAATACAAATTTTATACAGAGAACTAGGAGTTTCATTCTGCTTATACACAGCCTTCCACTTAGACACGGATTCTCACGAAGAGATGGAACAAATGAACAACTCTCACTTTGAGATGAAGATCAAGAACTTGGTTGCCCTTTTTGTTCCCCTTGTCAATCAAACTATGATGGAGGACAAATATTTCAAATGCTATGTTTTGAGATTTATTGTTTAGGGCAGATATCATACTATGTACTCAAAACATTCAGAGGGTTTACAGAGAAATCAAATCTCAGAGACCTTCAGAGGCCCCTCATTACTCAAAGCAAAATATATCGAAATCATAAACTATAAACTAGAGTGATAATTTTGTGCTAATTTAAGGAAAAACTTCTTCTGATTCCCATTTGAACTCAGTGTGCCGGTACCCTTTTGTACTAGACCATTATAGTTTAGAAACATCTCATTAGAATGACCAAAGCAACCGTGGATCTATGCATAAAAAAATGAATATACAAACGTAGATCCAATAGTAAAGCTGCAGTAATTAAAAGAAAGAAAATATGAATTAACTGTAGAAATGTGTATTATGATTAGCTTCTTTGAAACCCAAAATTATTAAGTAAAAAATCATCGTGGGAAGAAATATATAGGAACACTGTGATCATCAAGGGAGGATATAAAAGAACATTACTTGGTGTTGGAATACTCATAGAGGCGGCCACGGGTGGAGAAGACGACGAGGCCAATTTCAGCTTCACAGAGAATTGAAAGTTCATAGGCTTTCTTCAGTAGTCCTTTCCTCCTCTTGCAAAAGGTCACTTGCCAGCTCGTTGAGTTCTCAATCTTCTTGATCTCTTTTTTTCCTTTTCCCATTTCTACGGAAACACTACTGAAACAATGCACTGACAAAGCAAAACTTACTGGTACTTATTCAGGCATTTCTAATATTGAATTTTCACAAACAATACTTAAGAAAATTATATAAACAGTCCTCTACTTTGGAAGATCTGAGATATAAGTGATGAAAATAAAATTTGAACAAAGTCTTCAAACTGAAAGAGAAGAATAAAAGCTGTAAGACTATGACAAACGCTGCATGAATAAGAAGAATTTATTAATTGCAGAAAAAAAATTTCGATGTATCCATAACCTTTTGTGTGAAATAAAATAAAAATATACAGAAAAATTGACAAGATTTTTTTGTAATTAAAGCTATCAGTTTATTTCCTGGGAGTTCTCCCTCTTTTTGTATGGTTAAACCTTTAAAATTGGAGATATAAACTAAGATCATATCAATTCAGAAAACTTGTGTAAAAGATGAAATCGATCACACATATAGCATAGAAAGGAAGCAGTTCAAACAAAAGGTAAAAATATTAAATCAGATTACATGAGATGCAAAATTGGCCAAAAAGAATTGATGGTAGATCTTCTTATGTATAAGATTTTTTTTTCCTTCAACAGATCAAATTTTATAAATTATGAGAAACCGTGCATTTTTTTGAAACCGCGCACTGATTCTAAAAGCGTATACATCTTTTTAAAGATCTATGAGTAATCAAAGGCTTTTTTCAAGAAGCTGTAGGGGAAAGTCCCATTAACAGACCTGAGTTTTGGCCACACTCGGTAACTTTCAGCTTTCGGAAAATTTGGAATCCCAAAGAAGCTGAAAATGTTTAGGCTTTGTTCATACTCTTCAGCCAATTTACATATAGGTTTTACTTAGCCCATGAAGAGAGATGAAGTGTAAGAAGAAGACCTAAAGAAAGAGTTATGAAGAGAGACAAAGAGAAAGGGACTGATTCCCACCATGAAAATGACATGGGAATCGCTTTTTGTAATTTTAGCTAGTGAAACAACTTTGAAAGTTCAAATTCTCAACATATACTGCAATACTTGTTCAAGTCGCATTTCTTTTATTTCTCTCTTTTACAAATTTGCCCTCCTGGAGAATCTGTATAATGTAACTTGGACATTGATTGCTGGGTGAGTGGGTAACAGTTTTTATGCATGCATAAAATGTCCGGCAGTTTAGGATACCAAAGAAATACATTTAATTATTAAAGTATAAGGAATTTGCTCCAATTATCGGGTCAAAATTTCTCCTCGGATAAATTCATGGATGCGACACTTGTTTATAATATTCAAGAACAAACTATTTTTACATTAATCTTTTCATAAATGTATAGTGCTATCATGCCTATATGTGGATGAGTAAGGCCTCGATGGAATAATAAAGAAAGCAAAAATGGATTTAAAATAAAATCTGCTTGATGGAGCCTCCAAATGTAGGTATTGATTCCCCTTTTTTGTGTATATTATATGTATAAGCCCCCCTTGATCTATGGGTAGTGTTTTGTTCATAAAATTTTAATTCCACTAATGTATAATGTGTTTTAGTTAGATCGAAAACCTTTAACAAACAACCGATGCAATCTATCATGAATGATTTTAATACCGAGTATGGAGAAGCACTTGGATAACCAAATTTTTATCGTCTACAAGTTTGGTGTATCATTTCCTTTAAGTAATATGTTATCAATATACAGTACTAGAAATATTATACTACACTCTCACTAACCTATTTATATACACGAAGCTCATCTTCATTTTTTATGAAACCAAATTCTCTTACGGTTCCATCAAAATAGCTATTTTAGTTCTTTAAAGCTTGCTTGAGTCTGTGTGGATATTTGTAAGTTGCACAAGTTACCAACTTGCCCTTCAAGAATGAAATCATTCGATTGTGTCTTGTATACATCCTTTGCAAGGTTTTTGATTGGAAAAATGATTTTTGACTTCCATCTGTCAAATGTCATTGTGGTGGTATATCACAATTGCAAACAAAATTTGGATGGACTTCAACCTTGCAGCTGATGAAAAGGTTTCATCATAGTCTATGTCTAATTTTTGTTTGGCTCTTTTGGTAACAAACCATGCTTTAGTAGATAAGCATGTTAGCGTCCATATCAATCTTCTTTTCGAATACCCATATACCCTCTATAAGTTCTACCCATATGGGTGGATCCACGATAGTCTATGCTTTACTATAGACACAAAGTTCATCTTAGATATCATGGATTCTAGCCACTTGGCAGAATCTGAATCTTATATAGGATTTTTTTAGATCATAGGCTTACCATCATGAATGACTAGTATGTCACCATATTGAGTCACAAGACACCATTGTAGGGAATTTGCAACCTTCCAGCAACAAAATAGTTCTTTAAAATTTAATTAATAAACAAATACACCACAAAAACCTCTTTTGGATCAACCTTATAGGACAATTAATTCACAATCATGTTATTAATACTCATAAGGTGTTTATAGAATATACCTATAAAAAGATAATTCTTTTAACTTCTATTAATTGAGACAGATTGTGAAGCCACTCCCAGAACCAAGTGTATGTCTAAATCTTTGAATCTATACAGAGTACGAACTCAATTGGAGACTGAAACTATACTCGAAGACTTCTAAGGCTTGAGCATGATCTATTAATTTGCATGAAACTTTAGATAAAGAGGAGAAAACATGCAATAGGTGGCTACGGTTTATAATTTTTGCATATGTTAATGTGCGGTTCACTTATGAAACCTGTGAGGAAAAAATATATATGTGGCGTCAACACCTGTAAGAAATGAAGCACATAAATTCCTTTTCAACCTTGGCGGCTAGTGATTTAATTTTTTCTTTCGTTAGAAGAAAAACATGTGTGTCAGTTGTGTTTTTAAACATACACACACACACAAATATGTATACATAAAATCATGCAAGAATATGCAAGTACACATATATATTGATATTTTATTTATATAAAAATATATATATTATTATATTATATTATATTTTGCTTAAAATTTAAATTTAGTGGCTCATATGAAATAATGCACTAGGCTTGGATTTATCTAACTAAATAAATTCAATCCAACTCTATACTTTCTCACATGCAACTCTAACTGCTAAGTATTGTTTCACTTTAGTCCTTCAGTACTATAAAATATACTTTTGGATCTAAAGACCTTTCTAAGACTCAAAACCCTCAATCTAGAATCTAAATCGGATCCAACTCATATTCATCTCAAAAAATCCTGTGCCTCTAGAGTTCGATTAACTCCTTCTTGTGTGCAACCCATAGGCTTTCTACTAAATTGATAGTGACTAGATTCATGTCAGGCTCTCAATTGACATCTGTTCGGACATAGACCAACAATGGCCTCTAGCAAGACATCACGACCACCCAGGAGTGTCAATATATAACTTCTTAACTTGTCAATGATACGATTGCTTATACAATTTGATCCTTTTATCATATGATATCTCTTCGAGGTTGAGGTATAGATGAAGTGTCTTCTTTAGGGATCTTTGAGTTATATAGACTAACTTTTGTCAACGACCAAAAAAATATCAGATTAAGCACCAACTCAATCCACTATAGCCATGATTTAATTAGTCGTTATCATCTATTAAAGAACTCTAACTGAGATATTAACTCTCGTGCTTCGGAGTAACAAATCCTCTGTTAATCTGCTATAGCCTTTATACATATTTCAATATAGCCAATTATAACCTTTTTAGTAATCTTTTAACCAAACTACATTGGGCTAGTGTCAAACCATACATGTGTCAGCAACCAACTCTGACACGTGAGAACTGTTATCATCTTTCAGTGAGGTCGTTTAACACCATGATAGCTCTATCACTATTACACGTGCTTTTGATCATTATAATATCAGAGTTACAAATATTTTAAGAATAATTATCTAATGTGCATATAAGGTTCTCACAATCAGGTGTCGAGCATTGATCCCCTCATCATGGTTTAACCATTCTTAGGATATTTGTCTAAGCATATATTAATATATTTTTTGACAAAGAGTCTCATAGTAGATACAAATATGACATTTATTAATGAACTAGTATCATCATAGGTAGGGTTAGATTCAAGCCGAATTGAGTTTGAGGTCATTTGAGCTCACTTCAAATAAGCTCGAACTTAGCTCATTTTAAGCTTGAGTTTAGCTCAAAGTCAAGCTTTTAACTAGCTCGTTATTAAACCAACGTCATTTTAATATATATTGGTCAAAACGACATCGTTTTGTTTCAAAATTTTTAGCTAGCGAGCTCGACAAGCTAAACACTCCAAAAAGCTCAAGCTCGAAAATGTTAAAGTTGTAGGCTCTAGCTCACTTAAGGTTTGCTTGTTTTGGGCTTGTTTGAATCGAGCTCGTTCAAATCTAGCCCTAATCATAGGGATCAGCTCTAAGGCACCAACCCCAACAATTTCTTACTTGCACTATAACCAATTATCTATGCAAATAACATCGGATGACCATACACATCTATCATTGCTTCTGTTGCAATAGAGCATTCATTGATATAATTTGTTCATTCAATTTTTCAAAGGTTAAATAACCTTTTCTCTTGTTAATCTAACAAAGTGAAATCGCCAGAGTATGTAATTGGGTCATTTGGTGAGACCATGACTCTATAAAGCATTTGTTTAGTACTAATAACACCAAATCAACTAGGTTAGAAGTTAATTTTACGATTTAATATGTCATTTAAGACCTTGCATTTTGAATACGTCATACTCAATTGTCAACATAGAATTGATTCAACATTTATACAATATATCCTTTTGAATGATATTAATTATTTTCAATCTAATTTGTCTTACGCCATTGTTCCTCATTTGATGACTTCATCATTCAAGATCTCAAGAATTATTCATATTTTTTTTTAGGAAATCAAGGATATTTCCCAGTGTGTCATCCAACGACCCTTATTTGAACACAATTGATATTTCTAAAAAACTAAGACATTAATTTTAAGTGTATATAATGATATTTATGATCATTCTAATAGCTGACACTAATAGAAATCTAATCATTTTTGTCTCTCAATTTATGTGTTCAGTGACACATAATCCCATAAAGGTTTGCATCATCATGACAAAAGAGAATCCTTTCAGATTCTTATTTGTTGAATCTCTTTAACTTTCTTTAGTTATAAACACTCTAACTTGAATTTAGTAGTTTATACAATTTACAACAATCGACCAGGTGAAGGTATGGTCTACTTAGTTTAAGTTCTTCCATGAAGAATTACTTGGTTACCCAAGTCTTATTATGTTAGCTGCAAATTTCACACTTAATTCTAATATGTTTATCGTCATACAAATATACAATGTCAAAATTGTCATTGTACTCCCACTAGTTTTGTATACAATTTTCATACTCATCAAGTTGCATACTTGGCCAACTCCTTTTCAAGGTTAATACCATTAGTTGTGATATGGTCATAACCATTCTAGGTTTTATCCATTGGAGCTACTCTTAATAATTAATTGTCAAACTTTTAATGGTATGCAACATCTATGAGTGCATCTAGATTTTAGTTTCACTTATAGGCTTAAGATTTTAATATCATAAATTACCAGTGCATTTATTAAGAGTTATGAGAATTTTACTTCCTATAAACTCATAACGCACCTTATCTTTCCTACATGATTCTGTATACTCAGATTAATTATTCATTTTCTTATAGGAATAAGTAATCTTTGTTATAATGTTCAACCATGCTTATTAGCACATCATTTACTTTATGTCTATATTTCTTGTGAATTAGAACTCAATTAAATTATATTATCCCCCCACTTGATCTTTTAAATAATGACGTCTCTAAGAATCTTCCAAAATAGATTTTAAAATCTATCTGATACTGGAAGAGCAATATTCTTAAGTTTCATTTATAATATTACGCAAGATAATCTATTTAACATATAGTTCAATTAACTCAAGTTAATTGTTTAACATTAATGTCACTATCATTGTTAATTAAGTCATTGGATTTCAATCCAATGCGTACAACATATATATAATGTGTTATACTCCAAGACATAAACGTGGGCTATAATCACTAAGGTATTACGTTAAAACATTTAGTAAGTATTAAAACTCCCACTACACCTCATGCATTAAATTGGACCATCTGTCTTATGCATTCACCTATTTGGTTTAATTCAAGTGATTAATTACATGTGTTAACAAATTCTTTATTTTATTCTTGAATTTCTTCAAGGTATTTAGATTTGTATTTTCAAAGATCTACAAATCATATTCATTGGAATGTCCAATGAATCAGATGAAATTAAAAATTTGTTTTATTTAGCACAAACTATTAATTCTCGTTGTTTAGATGAAATTCAATAGTCGAATTATGCTCCCATTGAAACTAGTAAAAGATTGACGTGGTCATCTTTATCTAAAAGGCATAATTGGTATCCATCATTCAACAACAATTAAATGAATCAAAATTCTAGTCATGACATAGTTTTTCATGTCAAATTATTGGTCCAAATTAATTTATACAATTGAGTACTGTTGAAATAATCATAGTGATAAATCTCTCAGAAGTTTTATTTCTAAAAAATGTTACAACTAGTTTTTATTTCTTTCATCTTGTCTATGGACTAAAATGAATACGTAGATCCTACAGCTAATGTGGCATGCATGTGTCACATTTCCAACTTGTAGGTCTAGCTCTTCTTTTGGCTAGCATTCTGCTATGTCTTAGTTTCTTCACATCGAACAAATATGAGAATTTAAATCTCATGTTAAATAGTATGAGATTTCAAGAAAATGTTCAATTCTCAATCTTATCTAAAGTTGAAGACTCAGTCTTCTTTCTTTCGTTAGCTAGAAAGGTTTTGTAGCGTTTGCTTCAATGGTCAGGCTTACCACATCAAAGGCAAATTGCCTTACTTTTCCCAGGTATGCCTTTATGAGAGTTTAATATGTTCTGATGTAATAGCTAAGTTCAAAATTTAGCTAGACATCAACCTTACTTCTTTCTTCCTCTTTTTCCAAACTAGCTTTAACCTATTTAGTCATTCTTATGTGTTCATCATCATTCACTACCATTTTTATCAAACCTTTAATGGATTCTCCCTTGTAATCTTTCAAAAAGTCCATAATGAACTTAGTGTAGGATTTGGGTAAAGACAAGATAGCAAGGTTAAATGTCATGTTATTCATCATATGCGAGTGTAGAGTTTTAGCTCTCTCAATCAATTTAATTATGTTAAACACATGAGTTTCATTCTTCACTCTGTCATCAATTTTCATGTTTCTTGTAAGAATTAAATTCCTTATTTTAGTGCCAAGTTTGGGCACAACTTGTAAATCTTATGTGAAAACATACAAGATTCTCCTCTCTTTTAGTATAGTCCATAGACATCGATACCAAACGAGATGTTTTATATCCAACCCAAACTCATTTTTGAATATCTTTTCAAATGGTAGGTCATGTGTTGAGTTTATCTACAAAACTAAGAACAAAGTTATATTTTAATTTCATATTTTTTTAATGTGGTATTTTATAAAATAAATGCTTTCACTATTTTATTCAAGTCAATAGCCCTCTCAATTAGACTCAGGAAATTTCGTTTGACTTCCTAGCGACCTGAGATCCTATTGAATTAATTCATCCCTTTGCTTTGGTGAACAAGTTCGAATTAACCAATTAGGTAGGTCAATCAAACTAATCACAAAAATCAATGATCTCTAATTTGGTAATTACACATGAACCAATCATGAGATATCAATTGTGATTATCGATTTTAGTAGGGTGATACTACATATCACCTATGCAATAATAATTGCATGCCTCTAACTCTGCCTTTAATATATTTTCAGCTTCACTTTGGGGAACAAGTTAGGTGTACTAGTTAAGTGAGATCCAATAAAAACAATCACTCGATCTTATACCTAGTAAAAGTGTGCCCTTTGCTTTGGCGAACAAGATTCCAATGAACAAAGGCTTGCCTCAAGGCATTATGTTGGAAAACATTTGGTTATTTTCGATTTAACATATATATTTAAGGGATTTATTATTGTCTCACCAATTTTAGTTATTTAGCATGTGAGGTGATTATTCGGTAAAATAAAACTAACATGCATACTATAATGTAAATTAAACGTGTCAATATAGAACTTTAACTAATGTCAGTCTTTTTGAGTCATAAGGGGTTAATTGGTCAACCTAGGGTCTGGTCTTTGGGTTTTCAATAATTCCTTCATCTTTAGTCTTCAATTATATATGGTTTCGTTTCCTAGTTACAATTTTTCTAATATTGAAAAATTAAATCCTATTCTAATTTTACGTTCATAAAATAAAAATCTTGGGTTATATTTGAACAAAGTAAAGTGAGAAGGGAAGTATAACAGAACTTTAGAGAAGGTAAGACACGTAGGTCCTATTTTAATTATTACAAACCCAAAAATAATAAATAAAATAAAAGTATTTACATAAAGTTCTTAAGTTGTATATCAAACACCATGAATTAATTTTAATTATTTTACCAGAGTGTCAATTTCTTTTAGTCCCTTAAATTTTGCATAATTACTTTCAACCCTAAAAGTCAAAAAAATCTTAGTTTAGTCCTAGTTCAACAAAATAGGACCAAATTGATTTTTTTCACTTTGTTGGGCATGCAAGTAAAGTGTCCAATCATGCATATGAAATTTAACAAAATTCCAGAAGCATGCAAGGCTGGGGAACACGGCTAGAATCCACGAGCATATTTGGAAATCAGGCAAGGGCACGACTTAGACATGTCATGTCAAGTCATGCTCAATAATAGAATTCTAATGAGATGCCAATAAGAGATGGTTGGACTTGTGCAAGGGCACTACTTAAACATGGAATAGCTAATCGTGTTTAACAATACTATGCAAGTGTGGTGCCAAGGAAGGTGCCACCCAGTAACCCCATACAAGACTAGAAGCAAGTTATATGATGGTAATATCAGTTTTTGCACTTTTATGGATTTTTAGTTTATTTCAGACACCTAGTTTGTAATAATAAAGGATTTTTGTGCATTTGAAGTATTTAATTTAATACACCTTTTTGCACACATTTAAGTTACATATTTATTGTCATACTTTTATGTCTATTGTTTTCTTAAGAAGTCAAATTATGCACGTCTCTTTAGGTCATATTTTGCAAATGGGTTATGTATTTAAGGAAGGGTGTTACATTTATAGTATCAAAACATGATTTTGGAATCCAAAAAAGTGGTAAGTCTTAGTGTGTCTGAAAAATGCATTGACAAGTTAAGGAAAGTAACCTCTCATGTAACATTGACTGCCTTTGCATGTTTACCATATAAGTATATTTAACTTGCTTTAAGTTAAATAGTACATTTGCCTAAGTTATAATCTTATTTCAGAATAAAGAGATCTAGAAGACTGATCAATCAGATATGTTCCTAAGATCCCTAACTAGAAAAGGAGCTAAGCTGAAGCTTATGGATATACTCAAGGATAAGCTTCTGTATATTAATAGCACTATCAGTGGATAGTACACACATCAAACAGATTGTGTAGAAGATCCTCAGGGAAAACAAATAAGCATTAAAGAGTGTTAGGCAACCAGTTCAAGCCCTACTAGTGTTAGAGCAACCTTTAATGGTTGAGCTACTGCCTTAGTAGGATAGAGTAGGCTATGAGGTACTAAAAGTTGCCATAGTAGGTGGTAACAGAAGGCAACTTTACCTTATTTATAGTTTGGTAGATAGACATTAGCATTTCAATTTTAAAGGTAACTTAGTCTAAGAAGGAGTTCTAGTTAAGCAGTAGTTGAAGGTAGTAGAAGATGTCATGAGACTTTTTATAATAACAAAAATAGAAATGATTCAGCATGCTAGTTTTATACTTAAGGAATATGCCAAGATTTGGTGGCAGATGATATGTGAGATCTGTCAAGTTTTTGTGATAAGTTAGGCTAACTTTAAATAGACATTTGAAAAGGAATACTTATCAGTAGACATCCCATATTTGATGGCCCAAGAGTTCATCAATCTAAAACACGGTAACATGTCAGTTAAGGAGTTCTTTACCAAGTTAAATGCTTTAGCCAAGTATGCCATAAGAGTGGTGAGCATAAATATGGGTAAAATGAAAGTTTTCTTTTGAGAGTTCAAGTTAAATATTGCCTAGGATGTCATGATAAGAGACCATGCCCCTAACTCCTATTTAAAGGCTCTAAGGAAGGCATTGAGAGAGAGGAGTATTAGATCAACCTATATAAGTAGTCTTAACCTAGAGACATGATTAAGCAATGATAGGTGGAAACCGAATAAATGGAAATTAATATAGTAGCTCTGGGGATTTCCAAGGCAAGAGTCCTTTTAGCTTAAGAATAATAAAAACTAAAAGAGTAAGAATTAAATGAGAAAGGATTAACCAAAACATGATGATTTCCTCCTTGTCATAGATATAGATAGAGACATGTCGATGAGTGCTTAGTCAGTCAAATGGTGTGCTAGAAATGTAAGCAACCTAATTAGTTTGCCAAAAAGTGCACCATAACAATAGTATTAGCCTTAGTAGATCAAACAATTGAAAGAGGACAGGTTAGAGTATTTGTAACCACTCAAACTCAGGCCAAGTCCAGATTGACAATAATGAAGGGTCAGTCAATCTTTCATTCCTATCATTTGTATGTTTTACTTGAATCTAATGTTATATATTATTTTGTTACAAGTAGCATAGTAGAAAAGATAAGACTAGAGTCCACACTAGTCCACATATCAGTATAGAGATGTCTAATGGAAACAAGGTTTATAGTAGTCACATGTTAATAAGAAAGACAATTTCTCTAAGAGGCCAAGAGTTAGTCATAGACTTGATAGTGATTGACATGCTTAATTTTGACTTAAAACTCGACATGGATTTCTTGAGCAAGTATAGGGTAGAGATTGACTATAGAAAGAAAAAGATCTGATTCATCTCAAATGATAATGAGGAGTTCATCTTTAGAGATAATCAAGTTCTTAGTATGATAATAAGTAATGTAAAGACCATGAAGATGTTGAGTAAAAAATGTATAAGGTATTTGGTGCATATAGTAAGCAAGGTATAGACCCAAGTGTGAAAGTTATTCCAATAATGCAAGAGTTCTCAGATGTCTTTTTTGACAACTTTTCAAGGTTAGCACCAAAGAGAGAAGTAGAGTTCAGTATAAAGCTAGCCCTAAGGATAACAACAATTTCAAAAGCACCATATAAAATGACACTAATCAAAATATAAAAGCCAAAAAAAAAAAAATATTGTAAGAGTTGTTAGATTATGACTTCATTAGATTGAGTTACTCATCATGAGATGCATCAATCTTATTTGTGAAAAAGAAAGATGGTTGATAAGGATATGCATTGACTACTAGAAATTGAATAAAGTAACAATAAATAATAAATACCCACTCCTATGGATAGATAATTTGTTTAACTAGTTCAAGTATGCTTCTGTATTTTCTAAGACTAGCATGAGATTAGGGAATCATTAGGTATAGGTTACCAAACAAGATATACCAAAGATAGTCTTCGAGACATGACATAGGCATTATGAGTTTATGGTTATGCCCTTTGAGATGACAAATGCCCCAGTATGCTTTTAGACCTTATGAATGGGGTTTTCCAAGATTGTTTCAACAAGTTCATTATGGTATTCAAAGATGATATCCTAGTAGATTACATGACTTGAGCAAAACATATGCAACACTTAAGGTTTGTTTTATAGAGGTTGAAAGAGAGACAATTGTAAGTTAAGTTTTTCAAGTGTGAGTTCTAGTTAGACAAAGTAGCTTTCCTTGGGCATATGGCCTTAGTAGATGATTTCTTGATGAACCCTAGTAAGATAGAGGTTATATTAGAGTGGCAAAGGCTTAAGACAGTTAAGAAGGTAAAAGGTTTCCTTGGGTTAGTAAGGTACTATAGGCAATTTGTAGAAAGTTTTGCCAAGTTAGCAAGGTCAACAATAGAGTTGACTCATAAGGATATTCCTTTCAGATGTTCTAATGCTTATGAGTAGAAATTTCATGATTTAAAGTGGAGGTTAACATAAACTATTTGAAGTGCCACTATCCCTTACCATACATACCTAAGCTAAATTAAACTAAACTATATGGCTAATCTGCTTTGGTACTGAGTGCATGATGCATGATACATGATACATTATGTATGCAGCTAGTGACTATCTAGATATACATAACTTTTCCTATTTTTGATCTAGATTCGACTCAATTAAGGTCTATACCTTTTCTACACCGTCAAACACCTTTTTATGACTAACTATCTTATCTTGCCTTATTAAGACCATTCCATCCTTTTTTCTTTTGTCTTCTTGTTTTTACATATAGCCTAGGGTAAAATAGTTTATTCCTTTTCTTAATGTATACACAAGTGAGTTTCTACCTTGCACCTTCATATTCCTCTAATTACACACACACAAGCATATCATACTACTTGCATCCTCATGTTCCTAATAATACCCCTACACGGGTGTGCTTTTTCCTTAACATGATGTCCATTTTTGGAAAAACCATACTTGAATATGTATCCCATACCATACAATCATGTGAATTTCTCCTCAAGATGAATAAGTGTTGCCATTAATTTCCTTTTTCGTTTAAAGGATACTTAAGTGTGTGCGTTATTCTATATGACTGTGTATTACAACCTGCAACTTTCTAATCTTTTGATCCTGGTGATCTTTGGTACTTACATGGCATAAACACTATTCTAAACATACATACCAATCTCTAAACACTCTAATATACTCATACATAAATTGAGTAGCAATTATACATTTTCAAATATCAAATCATAGGTTTCATTATAACTTAAATATGATTTCACCCTAACTAACATGTCCATGAAATTCATAAATTAAATTAGTATTATTTATACATATACCAGCATCAATAAGATCATCATAATACTCTTAGAACATCCAGAAAGTCATAATTCACTATTAATAAATCTTAAATAGCTAAAGAGAATACCAACTTACTTGTCCTCCGACGAGCAAGCTACTTTTCATATGGATATGGCTTTTCTGGTGATAAATGGCTTCTTTCCGATAACTGGATATCTCATATTTTTTTTATTCATACGGTTGTGGGTGCAAAATAATATGAATATTAGGTTAAACACTCTTTTTATTTTGTTTGCCAAAGATGATACACGAGTGTGTATGGTGTCATCCAACTAAGTTAGTTTCCAATTTTGTTGTGAACCTTATCTTATCCTCAAATTTGAATATTCGTGTATTCTAACATACATCGGTATGCACCCGCTCATAACTCCTCATTAATTAAGTATCATGTTTAGATAGAAAAAACCAAAATACCCTTAGGCTTACCTATGGGTGTTATAATTCTCCCCCCTTAAATGAATTTCATTCTCAAAATTCACTCAAAAAACTATGGAACTTTGTCTTATATCTTACTTGACTTAACCCTATGATTCCTCTAAAGAACCTTGACTGGGCACTTTTGATACACCAAGTTGTCCTCGAGCTCAACCTCTTTAACTCTTAGCCATAAGTTGAGTCATTGATATACTTGTACAGTGACACATGGAACACGTTATAAATACGATCCATGCTCGTTAGCAAATAAAACTAGTAAGCAACCTTACCTATACGCTTCAATACCTCAAACGATCTTATAAATCTTAATGTTAACTTGCTCTTTTTGGCAGAATCTCATGACTTACTTGTAAATGGCTACTCTGACAAACATCACCATCCATCTTGAACTCAAGATCTTATCTTCTTTAATCTATATAACTTTTCTTACAGTTTTGAGGTTGTCTCATCATTTCCTCTATCCATATGACATTCTCTATCATCATCTAGGTCATCTCTAGTCCCAATGTTTGAGTAGGGTATCCTTTCCACTTATCTCATCCCAATGCAATAATAATCTACACTTTTTACCATACAATGCCTCATATAAAGTCATTTTGATAGTTATCTAATAATTATTATTGTAAGCAAACTCTATTAATGGTAACACTTCTATCCAACGCACTCTTCTATTTAGGCAATAAGCCCTCAACATATCCTTAATCACATAATTAACTATATAAAGATAGTAGGCTATGTTGAAAGTTAACCATTTACCTAGAGACCTCTATATACTATGTTAGAAAGCTAAGACGAACCTAGTGTCTCAATCTAATATTATCATCCTATATACCAAATGAAGTCTCGATCTATACTTATGAAGTCTTTAACTGCTATAAAGTATATCGACTTAGTCAATGGGTCAACTATGGCCTAGAAAGTATTATATCCTGTTTTGACACTTGGCAAACCAACCATGAAATTCATCAAAATATGTTCTTATTTCCACTCTGGAATATTGAGAGGTTGTAATAACCCTGATGGCCTTTGATGTTTAACCTTAATATGCTTGTAAACTAAGCATTTAGTCGTAACATATGCTACATCTTTCTTTATACCTAACTTGTAGAATGATCTCTTTGTATCCTAATACATCTTTACATTCCAAGGATAGACAGCATAAAGGGAACTGTGTGTTTCAATAAGGATCTTATCCTTCAAGGAACACATATTTGGTACTATACTAAAATTTACCTCGATACCCTCAACTACTATTTTTTTTGTCTAAACATACTAATCATCTAGTTTTTAGACCATACAAATCTCATCTAGAAGGGTCAATGAATCTATAAACCTACTAATTGCCTTGTGATAACCTCAATCTACTTTTATACCAATTCTAGTTATAACTCTTAGTAAGTTATAATCTGAGATAAAACTATTTTCCTACTCAAGGCATTTACAGTTATGTTGGCCTTGTCTAGGTAGTATATGATCTCACAATCATAATCATTTACTAACTCTAACCACCATCTTTGTCTTATATTAAGCTCTTTCAAGGGAAAAAAAAAAACTTAAGACTATTATAATATGTGTAAATGTTGCTCTTGATTGAATACAAATAATGTTACCATATATTTAAGACAAACACGACTGTTGCCAACTCTAGGTCATGTGTAAAATATTAAGTCTCATAATTTTTAAACTGTCAAGAGGCATATGTTATAACTTTACCTCTCTGTATCAACACTACCCTCAATTCTTGATGTCAGGTATTTGTGACCCTTCACTATTTGCTAGCAAAGTTAAAATGTGAGTTGATATCAACCTTCATTTTAGCTCTTTAAAACTTTGCTTGTAGGTATTAGATCATCTAAAAAGAACATCCCTGTGAGTCAACTCTATTAGCAACCAAGCTAACTTGTCAAAACCTTCTACGAACCACTTGTAGTACCTTACCAACACAAGGAAACTTCTCACCTTCTTAGTTGTCTTTAGGGTGGATTCGAGTTAAATTGAGCTCAAGCTCGGCTCGACTTAATAATAATATAGCTCGAGCTTGAGCTTGTTAAGCTTGTTATGCCTGAGCTCGAACTTGGCTTGAGTTCGACTCAGCTCACTTCGAATTCGAATATTCGTTATTAAAATGACGTCGTTTTAATATATATTAGTCAAAACGATGTCATTTTGTATAAAAAATTTTGATTTACAAACTTTGACAATTAAACTTGAGCTCAAAAACAGCCCTAGTTATCTTAGGCCTCTACCACTCTAATGTAACCTTTATCTTGTTAAAGTCTATCAAGATACCATCTTCTAAGACCACATGTCTAAGGAATGTCACCTTTTCTAGCCATAACTCATACTCGGAAAACTTGGCACATAGTTGTCTTTCTCTTAACCTTTGTAACACAAACCTTAAGTGTTACGTATGCTTCTCTCGAGTTTTAAAATAAGTATAATATCATCAATGAAAACTACAATGAACTTGTCTAACCTATTCATAAGGTCTATAAACACTGTTAGGGCATTTGTTAACATGAAGGGCATAACTATGAACTCATAATGCTCATATTTTATTTTAAAAGTAGTTTTGGGTATATCTTGTTCAGTAACATAAACCTGATGATATCCTAACCTTAAGTCAGTCTTAGAAAATACTAAAACACCTTTGAGCTAATCAAATAAATAATTTATTCACAATAATGTGTACTTATTCTTTATAGTTACTTTGTTCAACTCTCGGTAGTCGACACACATCTTCATCGATCCATCTTTCTTTTTGACAAATAGGATTAGTGCACCCTAATACAAGAGACTCAATATGATAAAACCATTGTCTAATAGCTTTTGCAACTATTTCTTTACCTCTTGTAGTTTGACTAGGGTCATTCTGTATAGTGCCTTTGAGATTGGTGTTTTCTTTTAGGCTAACACAATATCAAACTCCACCTCTCTTTGGTACTGAGCCTAAAAGACTATTAAGAAACACATCTGATAACTCTTGCACTATTAGAGTATCTTTCACACATAAGACAGTCTTATCTAATTTGTTTACTATATACACCAAATATCCTAGGCACCCCCCTCACTTAACATCTTCCTAACCTTTACAATACTAATCATTATACTAAGAACTTGACCTTCTCCAAAGGTGAACTTCTCACCATTATTTAAGTTGAATTGAACTTTTTTTTTCTACAATTTATCTTTACCTTATACTTGTTCAAGAAATTCATGTTAAGTAACAAATCAAAATCAAGCACGTCTATCACTTTCACATCTAGAACCAACTTTCAACCTCTTAGAGAAACTGTCTTCTATCAACAAGTGATTGCTATACCTTATCTTTATCTAGTATCTCTATACTGATCTATAAGACTGATTTGAGCTCTACTTTTTTACTATGTCATTTGCAACAAAACAATATGTAACACCAAACTCAATTAAAGAATACAATGGACAAGAATGAAAGATTAACTGACCTGTCACTATTAATGGGTCAACCTTAGTTTAAGTTTGAGTGACTACAAATACTCTGGCCTATTGCCTTTGACTATCTTATCTATAGAGGTTAGTGTTATTGTTATAGTGTTTTTTTGGGCAAAATAGTCTAGCTGTTTGCACTTGTAACACACTCTTTAATAAGCTAAGTAGTCATCGACATATCTTCACCCACATCTATAACAAGCAAGGGGTAGTCACACCTTAGCTAATCATTTTTCCTTTGTTTCTTGGTCTTTTAGTTCGTAGCCTTTGAGATTAGTGTTCTCCTTGGGGCTGACGCAATATCAAATTCAACCTCTCTCTGGTACTGAGCCTAGAAGACTATTAAGAAACACATCTGAGAACTCTTGCACTATTAGAGTATCTTTCACACATAAGACAACCTCATCTTATTTGCTTACTATGTATACCAAATATCTTATGCACCCCTCACTTAACATCTTCCTAACCTTTACAATACTAATCATTATACTAAGAACTTGACCTTCTCCAAAGGTGAACTTCTTACCATTATTTAAGCTGAACTGAACCTTTTTTTTCTATAATTTATCTTTACCTTATACTTGCTTAAGAAATTCATGTTGAGTAACAAATCAAAATCAAACATGTCTATCACTTTCAAGTCTATAACCAACTTTGAACCTCTTAGAGAAACTGTCTTCTATCAACATGTGATTGTTATAAACCTTATCTCTATCTAATATCTCTATACTGATCTATGAGACTAATTTGAGCTATACTTTTATCATTTTTACTATGCCATTTGCAACAAAACAATATGTAACACCAAAGTCAATTAAAGAATACAATGGATAAGAATGAAAGATTAACTGACCTATCACTATTGGTGGGTCAGCCTTAGTTTAAGTTTGAGTGACTACAAATACTCTCGCCTATTGCCTTTGACTTTCTTATCTATAAAGGTTGGTGCTATTGTTACAGTGCTTTTTTTGGCAAAATGGTATAGTTGCTTGGACTTGTAACACACCCTTTAATAGGCTAAGTTGTCATCAACATATCTTTACCTATATCTATAGCAAGTAAGGGGATCGTTACACCTTAGCTGATCCTTTCTCCTTTGTTTCTTGGTCTTTTAGTTCTTCTTATTACTCTTGAACTAGAATGTCTTTTTACTTCAAAATCCTTATTGCTACCATTACAGTTGTAACCTTCTTGGATACCTCCTAACACCATTTTATCCTATCTTTAGGTTAGGACTACTGGTATAGATTGATTTGATACACCTTTTTCCTAGTCATCTTTTGTCTTATATCCTCTAACTTCTTTGTTGTATTTAAGACCTCTAGATAGGATATGAGGGCAAGATCTCCTATTACAAAATCTTTGGTTGTATCTTATCTAAGCCTTCTAAAGAGAACCTCCATTTTACCCATATTTGTGCTCACCACTGTTAAGGCATACTTGGCTAAGGCATTCAACCTAGTGGAGAACTTTTTCACTAACATATTTCCTTGTGTCAAGTTAATGAACTCCTAAGCCCTCACATAAAAGATATTTGCTGACAAGTACTCTTTTTCAAATGCCCACTTAAGGTCAACCAAACTCATCTTTATAGCTTGGTAGGTCTCACATAGCATCCGTAATCAAATCTTGGTATCTCTTTTTAATAGGAAACTGACATACTAAATCTTTTCTAAATTTGTCATAACAAATAGCCTTATGGCATCCTCTATTACCTTCATCCACTCTTCAACTAGTACTCCTCAATGAATTGAGTTATCACTAAACTCAGAAGGCTAATGTTTGTCTACTAAACTGTAGAAATTACCCTTTACCACTACCCACTACTATAACTATTAGTGCTTCCTTACCCATTCTGTCCTACTAGAATGAGGGATGCTTGGTCACTGATGAGGCTTAAACTAAATACCTGACACTCTCAGATACCTCTCTGTTTTCCCTAAGAACCTCATGTACAATATGCCTAATTATTACATCGTCTATTAATAGTGTTACTGATACATTAGAAGTTTATCCCTAAGCCTCTACTTAGCCTTTAACCTAGTTAAGGACCTTGGAATATCTTTAATTAGCCTCTTAAATCTCCTAATCTTGAAATAAAATCATAACTCAAGCAAATGTACTACTTAACTTAATACAGGTTTAAAATATTTATAATAGAAGGCGTGCAAGAGCAATCAATGTTGCATAAGAGGCTATTTTCCTTTCTTAACTTACTTATAGGACTTAACACATTTTTGGGTTCTAAAATCATACTCTAATACCATAAATGTAACATCCTTCACCAGATAGATACCCCTACAAAAAAATGACCCAAAAAGATGTATACTTCTTACTTCTTAAATCATCCAATGAAAATATAACATGATGATTAAAATTTAAACTTAAATGAGTGCAAAAAGGTGTAACTAAAAAATAACTGAAATACCTTAATTTATTAATCCATAACCTAGTGTGTGAAAACACAATCCTTATAAATATGGTGCATAAAACATTTATGCAGGTCAACATGAATAACATAACACATAAATATCAAATAAGTTAACAAATGACTATTTTACCAATATCTCTCATGAAATCACATTGACTAGATCGCTAGTTCCTTGCATGCTTTGCTACTCACTTCTGTTTGTAAAACCATAAAAAAAGAACACGTGAGTAAAAAAGTACTCAGTAATTAGGTGATCTCTTAACACCTTGCACAAACCATAAAATTAAAATTGGTGCTCCACTTGTGAATCTCGATATGGTCATAAGTTGGCACTCTCATGCTATAAATATAGGTCATTTACCAAGATATTAAGGCCTAGGCTGATTTTGACATATATGATATCTTAGTGAAAACAATTGACACCTTGCATATCTACTAACTATTATGCCATATGCATATGTCGGTTGAACTATTAGGCTAACTAATTTAATACCCTGGTCATACAAGGAAATTTATTGTAATCCTACCCTTACCACATATATATAACTATGAGACTACTATTATAACACCATCCTCAAGTGACCCTACCATAGGGCATATATGTGATACATCATGTTGACTACGTGAGGAACTAATTGAAGTGTCATTATCCTTTACCATAGACACTTTAATTGAACTAAACTATATAACTAATATGTCTTAGTGTTGAGTACATTATGCATCTTATGGGTATCTATCTCTTATATAACCATGCCTTTTTCACATATCTCACCACTTATACATATAGCTAGTGATTATCTAGGTGTACATCACATATAGCTTAAAGGTAAAATAGTTTTTTTCTCTTCTTAATGTATACATGGATGTGTTTCTACCTTGTGCCCCCTTATTCCTCTAATTGCACACACACGAGCATGTCACGCTCTACTTGCACCCCTATGTTCCTAATAACACCCTTACATGGGTGTGTTTATTTCTTAACACAACGTTTACTTTTAAAGAAACCACACATGAGCATGTATCCCATACCATATGATCATGTGGACTTCTCCTTAGGACGAATGTATTTTGCCATTAATTTCCTTTTTCATTCAAATGATACATGGGCATGTGGATTATCACGACCATGTATCGATAACCCACATGCCTATGTATCACAACTTATAACTTTTTAATCTTTTGATTCCGGTGATCTCTAGTATTACATGACATAAACACTATTCTACACATACATACCGATCTATAAACACCCACCCTAATATCCTCATACATGAATTAAACAGCAATTATACATGTTCAAATATCAAATCATAGGTTTCAACATCACTAAATTATGATTTCACCCTAACTAACATGTCCATAAAATTCATATTTTAATTTAGTATTATTTATACATATAACAACATCACTAAGACCATCATAATACTCTCAAAACATCCAAAAAGTTACAATTCACCATCCCAGCCATAAATTCATCATTAATCAATCTTAAATAGCCAAAAAGAACACCAACTTTCTTGTCCTCGATGAACAAGCTACTCTTCACGTGGTTATGGCTTTTCTGAAGACCACGATCTCCCTTTGGTAACTAGAGCTTTCAGTTGTCTCCTTTTTTTTATATTCATGGGGCTATGGGTGCAAAATAATATGAATATTATGTTAAACGTTCTTTTTTATTTTGGTTGTTAAACACAACACATGAGCTTGTATTCACTATAGATGGGCGTCTATGGTGTCATCCAACTAATGCAACTTCTAATTTTGTCATGAACCTTATCGTCAAATTTGAATTATGCAAACGATGCACTATTGTGTACCCTAACATACATGAGAACAACTCCTCATTAATTAATAATCAAGTTCAAATAGAAAAGACCAAAATGTCCTTGGGTTACCTGTGAGGGTTACATACATACATAGCTAGAGGATTGCTAACTATTAACCATCCTTGGATAGCCTTTACCATAGACATGTATGTGAAGTATCTCTCTAACCATGTGAGGAACTAAACTAGCATAACTCTCATTTACCATACATACATGTAAATGAATGAGTTGCTAATGCACCTTGATGTTGAGTGCTTGACACATATCATGGTTATCTAATTCTTAGCTCTATTGTTTTCACATATACTATGTCATATTGAACACATCTTATAATTAAATCAATGTAAATCATTTTTTTCAATTTTCTTAAATTTGACAAAATCCATTTTGGTCAAGGTCTTTGTTATCTTTCACACAATTAGACTCATTTGATTTACTAAATAACTTAATTTGCCTCTAAAAAGGTCTCTTTAACCTTGTTCCTACTCCAGCACATAACATAAAGGTAAAATTATCTTTCTTCTACTATATATGAGCATGACTTAGACCATGCACATTGTACCTCTAAAAGAAAATACACGGGCATACACTCCTTGGAATTATGGTTATGCATCTCAATCCTAACTAAAGGTGTCCTAGATCTCACTAGCATTCGTTAACCTTAATTTATATTTGTCACTGTTGTGCATCACACTCATTCATGATTGTTTGCCCTCTTATGAGATGCACATCCATACATGAACTAATTATACAACTTTTGCAAGTGTACATTAATACATAGGTTAATCATGTTCTACTTATGACATGTATGAGTGTATATTCCATAATGCATGTTCATGTATAGTCGTCGACCCTACTGAAACTAGCATTTTCTGGCACATCCAAATGGTCTCTATGCATTAGAAACAATCAAATAAGCTACTAGTGCTCTACTTATCATATGTAAATGCAATATGTATTCATGTCTTATTCTTATGTTTACAGATAATGTTCATCATCCAAGCCTTTTTAAATATCATAATCTAACCTTATATATCCATAGAATCATGCATAATACACAAATTCAAACCCTATTATGTTTCTTCTAAAAATACAAAGAATTAAGAAAGGAAGACCGCTTTACTTGTCTTCCAACATTACGCAAGGTCTTCACATGGCAATGGAAGTTCTGGTGTCTCCTAAAGTTCTCTTCCAATTCTCTCTTAATATGAAAATCTCTTTCACTAATCTCTCTTATACTCTAGAAACCAAGAATGTAAAATAACTAAGCTATTGCATTGTGTCCCTTTTTATTTTAGTGAAATAACGTCATGTACAACCATGTAACTCTAATGCATAGGCATACCAACAATTCCTTTGCAAAAACCATGTTTTGCAATCAATGAATACATCCTTATCCTAAATTAAAATGTCATGTATGACTGTACATTAGCCACTTTCATGCATCATGCATCGCGGCTTAGCTAGCACTTTTTGCAAATTATCAGGTTTATAGGTGTGCGCCTCTAATATGCACAACCATACCTCCTTCAACATTTAGCCAATTTCTTGCATCATGCACAAAATGATTATTTTGCCCTCAAAGACCCATGTACAAGGGTTCACCCCTATAGTGTATGATCATAGAAGCTCTCCAAACAATATACATAAAACAAACAACAGACAAAAACTTAAATACCATTGAATACATCTGTAAGTGTTACACTATAAATACAATGTACAATTGAAAGAGAGAAAAGAAGCCAAGGGAATTCTAAGAAATCGACATAGACAAGCACTAAGAACACCTATGCTTTCCCTGTATACATTATTTTCAACACATACCTTATAAACATCAATTAACGGTTACATTGTACTTAGAAATTTTGATTATTGGATCATTGGGTCCAATCATGTTAAAATTTTTGTGTTCTATTTTACTTTCTCTTTATTCTATTTCTTAAACTCTGAGATAGACACTAAGGTCTTGTGAAACTCTAATATTGGTGACCTACCCTAATTTGCGCAAAATTCATAATTGCATACTTTAATTTGTGAAAAAACATCTCATTAAAAGAAGGTTATGACTAGTCTTAGAGTATTTATGTATATCCTTTAATAATATGATTAGTATAGGTTTTTTTCGTTTGTGTAGAATACAATGTATGGTATTTTACAAGAAGATGAAACTGGTTGAAATTATGTTTCTCGTACATAAATTCAAAGCCATCTAAATATATAAAGACACACAAATCTAGGAAACTTTCTATTATTACTGGATTGTGCAGTTAATGTTCGTCAATTTTGTTAGTCTTAAAGTAACAATAAAATTCCAAGGACCAACAACTTTTATCTTATGTTTACGTAATGTAACAAAATTGAATTACTTTAATTACCCAAAAAAAAAAAATTGAATTACCATATAATTTTAACAAAAAGGAAAGAGAATATATATGAATCGTTGATTTATTGAACAAGACTGCGAGAGGTAAATAAGTTGACAGAAATTAATTGAGACTGCCACAGTTACATGATTAATTAGCAAAAACAACAACTTCCCGCATGCACTAACAAAAACCTAAAAGTCAGATCGGCACAAAAAAATTAGAAACCTAGCTTGTTTTTGCACTAGTTTTCAGAGCACGGCATCTGGTACCGACACAAGGGGCACATATGGCTTATCTCCAGCCACTTGGCTATACAGTTTTGATGATAAACATGCCCACAAGGTAACCGCACATTCTCAACATCAAACTGAAACTCTTCGAAACAAATGGTGCACTCCCTCATTGACTCTATACACTCCTCGACCGCCACTTTTTCCAACATCTGAATAACTTCCTTACTGGCTGGAATACTCCCCAGAAACGACTGTTCGCGTATCCTGTGATCATCAGAGTATCTGGTTGTGGCCGTAACAAGAGCAAGACCGATGGTTAAAACTCTAGCTTCACGATTTATAGGGTTGCTATCCATCTCTCTCGCAAGGCTCATGAGTCGACGAGTAATTGCTTTGATATCTTGTGGAGAGAGTCCCGTGGTGGGAGTGAGTATTCGTGACATGATTATTGGTCCTTGTTGATCGGATATTAACTGGTGACGATGGCAAATATAAACTCGCCTCGACGTATGGAGGCGCTCTGTTTGTGGCCAGTTTTGCAAAGTAGAAACACGACTAAACATTAACCGGATTCTAAAAGCATTATCTAAAGTAGTGGTGTTGTTTAAGGTGGTATTGGTAAATGGTCGAATTGCGTACAAATAGTTGGTCATATCAATTCTTTTGAACAACTCAATGAATTAAATTTAGTGGAGGCATCTTAATATATGGGGTGGTATGCAAGTTTTGTGTTTCCCAATTCAGAATGGGTACATAGGTTAATTTCCTTATCTGATTCTAATTAATATACGATTCAGTTAGCTAACTTAATTACTTTCCTTATCTGATTCTAATTAATCAGTTTCAAACTAATGAGGAAATAATTTAGGAAATAACATATGTTCAAGGAATACATGCAGCATAAAACAAAGGCTATAATCTTATATGAATTTTATTCTTTATTCAATTGTGAGAAGAACAATTTTTTTTAATAACTTTTTAACTTTATTTAATTGTGTTTTGTATCTCTCCCTTGTGATTAACCCTCAAAGCATCCCATATTCAAAGACATCAATTTCCTCCCAAGATTTCCCAGTGCTAAAATAAATCAACTGCTATCATAAATATTTCATATCCAAAAGATACCCATAAATTAAATAAAAACTTAAACCCAAGAAGCTAAACTTTAGGTGAGTGAAAATTACCTTGGTGCACATAACTTACAATTGTCAAATTTACTGTTGATGGGTAATTTGATGATCAGTAAAGGCGAAAGAGTAAAATCAATATTGGGTATGATCATAGGATAGGCCAAGGTGATCGAAAATCAAGGGATTAAAACATTAGCCTAAGTCCAAGTCCATATGAAGGCATCGGACATGGACTTTGTGTGCTAGAGTGCCCGGGCAATGTATAGGGTATAAGCCCTAAACCACCGAATCTATAAAAGCCTCTTGACCAGCAAAGAAAAGGAAACATTATCATTTAACAAAAAAAGAATATTACTTTCTCCCTTTAGTTTTTCGTAATTCTTGCAAAGATAGTCGGAAGCATGACAAACCTCAGTATTAAATAGAATGAAACTCCTTTGGTAAGATAATATATAAATTAAGAGGGGATAACCACCAAATGGAATCAGATAAGTTGCATAGACACTGTGAATAACACGGGTTGGTTATGATCACAATGTGTGAGTATGGTCATATCAATACTTAGTTGAGTTATTATTTCATGCTACCATGCAGCAGAAAATAAAGTAAGCTTTAAGCATAAAGGGGACAGTTCGATTTTGACATATCGTAATCATAGGTTACATCCATAGGAGCAAGTCCAGTAAATTTAAATCCATTAATTATAACTCAAAAAACTGCCACAATACAATCAAAGATTGAATAATGTGGCACCACTTTGAGTGTTATAATTAGAATTAAATCTATTTTAGGACTGCAAAGCCATATGCCTTGGGTTCATTACACACTTTACAAATAACTCTTCCTCTTTCGAAACTCCTACCTCTTTCTCTGATGAGTTTCGATAGAATATTCTAAGGGTTACATAGTGATTTCTAACAGGCTGAGTTGGGCTACAATAGTGATTAGAAAAGAATTGCTACTTTGTTATGAGTAGCGTAAGTATTGGAGTTTCTCAACTGGAGTGGTATTCTCAGGCATCAAATTATGAGAGATAGATAAATTCTCTAACTGCTGTAGCAGTGGCTGGGCAGGTGCTCTATATGGAAAATTTGCTAATGCAGCAACATATGACAATGGTGTTGTTGAATTATCCCTGCGTAGTAAACAATGCCTCCATGAAACTCTAAAGAAACTTCTAAACTTAATGATTGTTGAGCTCTTCTAATTCTCAATTCATGTTTTTCAACAAGAATTGAGCTCATTGAAGAGTCAGTCTATCATACTTAGATTCTAATCTAGTTGTCAGACTAGCAACTACAACATCATATTTAGAATCTAATATGTCAAATATGTAACTAATGATTTCTTAATCAGTTACACTCGAGCTGAGCCACAAGCTATATGTAACGGCCACTTAAGAATTACCGCCCTCCAGAAGGAAACACTAAGATATTTTACTACTTAAGAATACTATAACTTAAACTTTTATCCATACCAAACATAACTGAAAATTCCAAAAGTACCTTTTATTAAACATATGAGTGCAAAAACATGTAAAGGATGTTCGAAAATGAAACAACAAACCCAAACTATTAATGTGTTTAGCAATAACACATAACTCAAATAAGTCAAATATAGTCTTATACATGAAATAACTGAAAAGCATAAATAATTAAAAAATGACTAGAATACCCTCATGACCAACTACACATTGACTCTCCCACATTTCAATTGCCATGCTTACTTGTTATCAAAAAAACATGAAAAAATGGGAGTAATAGATCACCCAATAAGTAGAACTTAAACTTAAATATTTAATCCCTTTTTGTCTGAACTTTATCTACCTTAACTCGGTCATTAGGAGTACATCTTTAGACTCTATATTTTGATGACATGGATTCATCTTACTTAATTTGGGAATAACTTTGATCCACACGATCATCTTAAGAAGCACAATGGTCTTGTACAATATTGACTTAAATTCTCAATCATCTAGGATGTAGTTAGGATCCTATACTTGGATGAATCGCTAAAGGAAAGCTTATGTAAACTCATTTGAAAGCACTTCAAACATTTCTGATAACTAATAAATCTACGTTGATCAATCTAAATCGAGACATGAATTTAACACCTTGGCTATGTGAGCTTTATACCATATAGTCCTCTTTTTCTTACACATGCTATTGAACTACAATAACATAACTAGGCCTTATTGTGGACTACTATGTTATACTACAAATGACTAGGCCCTACTACAGGCTACTATACCCAACTATGGACATGTGTAGAGATAATCTCACAAACGTCCCCTTGTAATAAGACTTATACAACATATCAATTCATGAGTGAAATTGGTCTCATGCATATAAAACTAACTATAACATGTTTCATAGTAAAGCATGCATGCACTCAAGCCATTTACTTTAACTCAATCTTCTAACTTTAACTCAAGCTTATATACCCTAACTTGGCTTACTCTCATGGTTATTACACTCTTTAGGCATGCTTTGATATTACTACCTACTCTATACTTCCTTACTATCCTTTAAGACAATGTTATGAACACTTGGGTTCAAGACTTACTTCTCAAATATGTCATCATAAATGATAAGGCTTACAATCATGCACCTTCTCCTCTCATACACAAGCTAACTACTCACGAGCATTCTTGGTCATAACTTGGTGCATGGTTGTGCATGTCTTTGTGCACGAGCATAGACACCTTGAACTTGAATGGCTTGTTTATTCTCTCTATAGTCATACTAAAATCCTAAAGGCATAATCTTTTTTTACATTGTGAATGGCTATATACCCCTTCTATATGACAATCTATTGTGGCCTAGTCTATATGTCATAGATGGTCGTATGTGTCCTTTATAAGAGCATTTTTTTATCATCAAAAAATTTAGACTATCGAATATATAGGCATGCATGACTTCATACATGACCATACAAAATGTTTTGAACGTAAAAATAATACATGTCACAATCTTGCCTATCCTTAGGACAGTCATGAATACGCGTCTGATACATTATTTAAATCATATTTCATGATTGATCATTATTCAAACTATGTTTAAACAATTGGTCACATTCCTAACATATTTTTTATCAACAAAATGCATTCAACATAGTACTACAAATTAAAACAATGTTGGGTTTTCGTGATACAAATTGTAATTAATGTTGGTAGCAGAATAAGATGAAAAATAAATTTTTTAGACAACTAAACCCTATTCCTAAGATCTAGAGGTTGTTATACACATCAAACGAGAGTTTTGGATTGCAAACTTGTGTTTGACGGTTCTTTCAAACTAAAATTTACCCTGAATTCATCTCAAACACTTCCACTACTCGTTTATTCTCTACAACATAGTAGGCCTTCTACTCATCTGCATGAAGGCAACCATGAACATATGATAACATGAAGGTTTGTTTGAGGCATAAGTGATTGCTAAATCACCAAGGATTAATGAATAAATAGTGGAAGTTTTGAGAGAACTCTTTCTCTCTAGGGTAGGTGACTAGGGTTACACAAACCCTCTAAGGCTGTGTTTTGTTATGTGGATTATGATGAATATCTCTATATATATATGAGACGAATTCTAACCCTAATCTAATTCCTTATATAATTGAACCCATGGGCTAATTTAATTGCACCTTCAGCCCAATCACTTAACAAATATTAGCTAGACTTTAAATATCTTTAATATTTAGAATAAATATTAAGACACGTTGTTAGATATTTAAATTCGTCATATTTGATATATCACATATATCTCAAGATGATTCACTTTATGTGCAATTAAACTCAAATTCAATTTTCACAAATTATTTCTAGCCCCTAAGCAATTGGATTATTACATTTGACCAATAGTTTGTTAATTTTATACCTTAGGTCCAATAATAGGTAAGACATCCATCATGATATGATTGGATCTATATTCACTCATTAATAGAGGTCCAAATCACGTTGTGATTTACTTTATGTGTAATAAATCTTTAAACTTTCAATCACAATTATTTGGCCCCTATGTGTATGATCCATTGATTTCTTATCATATTAGCAGTCAATAAAATTTATGATTAATTCATAATTAGTTAATTTCCTCATCTAAATTTGAACATAAGTTAATTTCCTTTTCTGATTCTAATTAATTATGTTCTAACTTCTAATTAATATATGATTCAGTTAGCTAACTTAATTACTTTCCTGATCTGATTCTAATTTATCAGATTCTAACTAACGAGTATATAATTTAGTAAATAACATATGTTTAAGGAATACATGTAGCATAAAACAAACAAGGTAATCTTATATATATTTAATTCTTTATTCAATGATGAGAAAAACATTTTTTTAATATTTTTTTTTTTAAGAATTAAACTGTATTTAGTTGTGTTTTGTATATTCATTCAAGAAATTATCGTCATCCTTTGCAGGGTGTGCAAGATCATAGGCTATGTCTAGTGATTAACCCTAAAAGTATCTCATATTCAAAGACATCATTTTCCTCCCAAGCATCCACTGCAAACATAAATTTTTCATATCCAAAAGACACCCATAAATTAAAGAGAAACTTAAACCCATGAAACTAAGTATTAGGTGATTGAAAATTTCCATGGTGCATATAAGTCGTAATTGTCAAGTTTACTGTTGATGGGTAATTTGATCAGTGCAAAAGAGTAAATTCCTTATTAGGTATGATCTTAGGATAGGCCGAGCAGATAGAAAATCACAGGATTAAATATTAGCCTAAGTCAAAGTCCATGTAAAGGCATCGGACATGGACTTTGTGTGTTAGAGTGTCCCGGCAATGCAATAGGCAATATTTTTATAAAGAACCAATTTCTTAAAGGCATTTCTTCAAGGACCTTGCAACACAATAAATTATGAAACCCATTTGTATGAAAATATAATTCAAAATCTACCAAACTGATATACAAAACTTTCTTGACATTACTTTGAAAAATCAAATCGGATTCTTTGATTATTTAATCCTTTAATGCTAATACTTACACAATGAATAAGGCTTCTTCTCTAAAATTTACATTAAATCAAAAGGATAATAAAAAAACTACCATAGAAATGCAATGCTAGGTTTTTTAGTGAGAGTGAACAAACTTTAGTTAAGCGATTTAGTGGTAATTGAAGATGATAGCTAACAATGGTGGTGGAAGATGACAAGATTGGAGGGTGAGAGAAGGGGCGTTAGGGTTTCAGTATGACCTTGAAGGGCGTCAATAGTGGTGGAAAAGCAAGAGAAACAATTGAGATTTTCTTATGAAATGAAATCAGCTAAACGGGAAGACAGAAGGGCGCTACAATTTCCATATAGGAAAAGATATTGATTTTATCATTAAATGAAATTCTAAAAAAACCACATCTGATGCTCTGCCAGTCAGCAAATTATGTCGGTATAGTTTGTCAATATAGCATTTACTGTTGTACCTAAATACGTTAAATCAAATGGAAATAATTTATTATTATGATTTTTTTAATATCTCGTGGAAAAAGATAACCAAATAATGTTATCATATATAGACTAATAATCTCGTTTATAAATAAGGAAAACTCAAGAAACATATAAAAATAAATTAAACATATGTCAAATTACCGTGTTCACAAATATTCCACGCGGCATACGACGGGGAGATGGGGGCGTCTCCGAAACCGCCAAGCACAGTGGCTTGACTTTTTCTGTCATGTTACAAGTAGTTACTGCAATGAAACTTTATACATATTAATTTTAATTTTATATATATATATATATATGCGTTTGTGTGTACTCAGTTAAAAAATACATCTCATGGATTCTCATCCCCCTGGTCCTGCGTATAGATATAGTCGACATTGGCATCGACGGTTTTTTTCATCATCAAGCACATTTCCTCTGAAGCTCCATCGCAATCGACTTCCACCGCATCCGCAACCTGTCAAAATTCCGAAACTATGACTAAATCAATGCCATAAATATTTAGTATTCAACAAACATTAAAAAAGAAAAAAGGACCAACCGCTTGGGCTTCTGTTGGAGAATCGGCTAGTGCTTCTGTTGGAGAAATGGCGGCTTGTGCTTCTGTTGGAGAATCGGCTTCTATTTCTGGTGGAATAATGGTCAGTTCCAGACGGCTAGCGTACGTTAGAGTTGAGAATAGTACAAGGAGAAGGAAAATGGTGGCAACCTGAAGTCTAGCCATGTTTTGCTTTAGGAACCAAAAAATTATGTTAAAAAAGAGTGTTTCGGGATGCAAAGAAGAAAGAAATATGAGGTGAATTTATAGAATAAATGAATTAAAAGAGGTTGTTAGAGAGATGTTTCGCAAATGTGGTTAGAAAGCTAAATTAGGATAATACATATATATAGTTGAGAAAGAACAAAAAATTAGGATAGATGCAAAGGTAACACTGCTGAACTCAAACAGACATTACTTGGGCGGGGAATCAAGGGAGGTACTTGGCCCTTTTATTATCCTAATTTTTTTATTTTGGATAGAGTTGCATTCGAATGGTATTGTGCTCGAGTTTAATTTGATTTGAAAAAGTTGAACTTAATGAGTTTCTCCCAAACTACTTTAATTTGAAAGGTGTCAAACTCAAATTCGAGTTTAACAATGACATTAAATTGAAACAACATACTTTTAATCAATTTAATTTGACTTTTTTCCTATAAATTGACAAACAAATTCAAACTAGGTCCCTTTTCGAATTCACCCTAATTTTGAATATCAGAGTCCTATAAATAAATAAGTACATATTTATATTCGGGGAGCCAAAATATGTATTCTAAAAGGCCAAAATGTAACGTTAAATGAATGAAAGGGCAAATCAATTAGGAAGTTACAAGTATGGGGGCCACAGTTTAAGTTAAAAAACCAAGAAATTTTAAAGTGGAAAACAAAATTTATAGGAAATGAAATTAATATTATATTATACCTATATAAATTTTTATAAATCTTGGCGGTCTTCTAGTATTTCTTCAAGAGCTGGAAACTTCATACAAGGCCCAAACTATTATTTATGATAGCTGTAGCCCAAGTTGAACAGTGATGATATTATTTGAACTTAAACTTAGCATATCGTGTCATTATGTGGTATTCATATCATATTAGTTCAAATTTTAGTTTTAAGACCTTTAAAACTAACTTAACCCAAATTAGAATTGTTTCAAAAAGTTTTAACCGTAATCAAACCCTTTAATATTTAGATTGATTCGACACAAACCAAATTAACTTGAAACTGTTTACTGTTTTTACTTTCTTAAAATTTTTAACATTTTAATTTCTTTACCAAATTACCCTAACTTACAATTAATAAAAGAGCAATGTTATGTGTACCTATTTTTGATACACAATTTATGTACACAGTAATGTGTCATCATGTAATTAGATAATTTTAAAACACGTGTCATCATATGATAAATAAATATCCAATCACATAATAACACATCATCTGTGTACATAAATTGTGTATAAAAAATAGGTACACATAGTTTTATTATTAATAAAATACACAATATAATATTTTGTCTTATTTACAAAGGCTCTAAAAGATTACATATGAATATCTTTAAAACAAGTCAATACTTTTATTAATCATATCACATTCTCACGACTGATTAATCAAATAAAATATTTAAATAAAAATCAAGAATAATATAAATAATTATAATTATATAAAAATATAATTATATTCAATATGTATGGATTTTAACTATTGTTGATACTTGTCCCTCAAAATTTTTGTAATTTACCCTTAACAAATTCTATTAAAGTAATATTTCTCTAAACATTTCAGTGAGATCAGATCAGTTTGGGTTATTTTTGTGTCAACCTTAATACGATCCAATTTAGGTTTGAGTCATGTCAGGTTGCCTAAAATAAATTTTGTGTCAAAAAATTGACTATAACCTGATTTTCTTGTTTGTCATATTATATCAGATTAACAAATCATATTAAAAATTGTCAACTTTATTTGAACTCCACAGATTTTTTTGGCAAACCTCTTTTAGAAATAATATTTTAGTAAATTATTTACTCTAATGTATTAACTTGATGCTTTTAGAAGGAGCATAGAAAAAAAAGTTTTGAGGTTTAACTAACACTAGTCCTATAGGACCTATACAATGGTTTTTTTTAGTTATTGTATGGAAACCCGAATTCCTAGGGGTGTGTATGCTCTAGTTTAGTGTGGTTTGAAAGCTTTGTCAAACCAAATTAAAAAAAAACGGTTTAAAAATTTTTCAAACAAAATCAAACCATTTTAGGTTTTAAACCAAAGTAAACTAATTGAAAAATTATGATTTGGTTTGGTTTAGATTATAATTTGAACCATAGTTATCAATATCATATGATACACAATATGTATATTAGGACACAATACGATATAAGTGAAAAACCATATATATTATAAAGTGTATTGAATTAATACAACAAAATAAACGTATCATATGATACAATACATATTACCAATACAAATTAATACACATTTTTAGAGAAAATAATGGTGCATTATGGGTGTTTATAAAGAATTTTCAAATGTTAAGGGTATTTGAGATATTTTTCAAAATGATAGCGTATCAATTATAATATTTTATTATTTTTTAAGGCGCATCATACAATACAATACATAATACATGATATGAAAAATTAGATTTTTGATACATAATTCGACTACCATGGAATTTTTCTGTTGAATTACTGGAGATCCTTTTAACACGAGATTGGGTTCCGAAGCTTTTGGAATAGTACATTTTTTAGGAGTTTTTCCAATTTACTTTGTTTATTTGTAATGAATTGTATATGTGTGTGTGTAAAATTTAATAAAATTAATTGAGTTATAATTTTCTAAAACATAATATAAAATATAAAATAAATATGAAATATATATATAATATATATTTTAAAAAATGACAAAATAGATGTGAAAAAATATAAGTAATTGTTTATTGAAAAATTTTGTCAAATATAATTATATATATATATATATATATATATATTTAAAGAAAAATAGTTTATAGTTTGGTTCTGTTTGAAAATTGTTTAAACTAAAAAAAATAGTTTGAGAAATTTTTAACCCGAATCAAACTAAACCAAATTGTAATTTTTAAGCAATTCAGTTCAGTTTTATGGTTTAAACTAAATTATATATACCTCTTCGAATTTCAATTAAACAAGCTTTTCTAATTGCAGATTAATGTATCCTTAATTTAAGATTGGTGAATAGATATTTATAGTTTTTGTAAAATATGTATAATCTGTGAATAATATTATTTGCTCCTAATTTTTTTTTATTTTAATTTACGGTTGTTCTCTATTTCTCTTTTTTTTTTTTTTTTCCCTCTCTCTCTCTTTTTATTTGGGTGTTCATATTACAATCAAAATAGGAAAAATTATAGCCCTTCTATTAGGCTAATTGTGTTATTAAAGTATTTTTATTAAAATAATATGAGTAAATCACATTTTTCCACCCAGGGTTTGGGCCTAAAACACTTTTCTGCTTTTGATAAAATAAATAACACTTTCTCACTCATTATTAAACTCTACTTTAAAAAGTTACACCATAGGGGCAAAAGAAAATTTGGATTGTCCAAAAATCTTTTATATAAAATTTAAAGAATAGCTCTTTTATAAATCTCACATTCACGTTTTAAATATAACAGTTTTGTCTTTTAACCTACAATTTAGTTCATGCATTTTGAAAACCAAACAGCCATTATAACAACCATAGCTTATATCCTAGTGAAAAAAGGATGGGCATGCTTAACACCAATGAAAAATAGGAAATAATATCACACTCCATAAATAATAATAACAACAATAACAATAAACATTTCTAAAATGGCATAAAAATCAAGAGATTTGAAATTGTGCATAGTGTTTATTAGTGCCAAGTTGAGAGAGATCAAGCCTTTGATAAGTATTATAAGCATAAGAGATATTTTTGTCATTATTTTTTATTGTTGTTCATAATGAAAACAAAAGAAAATTTGAATAACGAGTTTTGACATGATATAAGAGAAAAGAGATGGTTGGGAAAAAGAATAAAAGGCAACGATAGTAAAGCTAGATTCGAGCTGAGTCAAGCTTTAATTTGTCTAAGCTCAAGCTCAACTTGACTTAAGTAGAGCCAACCTTAAGCTCAAGCTCAAACACATCTTAAAGGTGTTTAAGCTTGACTTATTTGAAAGGAGCTAAGCTCGGCTCATTACTAAAATGGCATCGTTTGATGTAAATTTATATCGATTTTTTTAGGCTTATGGGTTTGACACCTGAACACCCTTAAAGCTTAATCTGAAGCTCAAACTGAAAAAAAAATTTAACTTTCAAGCTCGAGCTTGAGCTTATTTCAAGCTTGAACTCATACTCAAATAAACTCCGCTCAAATCCAACACTAAGTGGTGGTAGGGCTCACTTATGTATACGACAAATGGTGAGAGATAAAAGGTGAGAAATGGTAGGGAAAGAAGAAGAAAAAGAAAGCAATGGTGGTGGGAAGTTGTCTGTATATGTGATAGATGGTTAGAGATGAGAAACAAGAGGCAAGAAATGATTGGGGAAAAAAAAGATAAAGGCAATGGTGGTGAGGGCCATTTGTATGTATGATAGATGGTGAAAGTTGAGAGACAAGAAAAAGTGTGGGAATAAAAGATGAAAGCAATGGTCATGGGTGAGAATTGGTGAGAGAAAAAGAAGGAAATAGTGTTGTCATGTCTCACCCCTAACAATCAAGACTAAAAGATGAAGCCAAATGAGCAAACAGGTTGTAACACCCCTCTTAATAAACATATTCTTAGATAGAATACGAACTGAAGAGATGTGCACGACATAACTCCTTAATGGATACTATAAAAAATGAGCATACAATAGAAACTCTTAACTCATTTGTATATAAAAAGGTGTAACAAATAAAAATTCTCAATTTATAAATAATCATCATAAAACTTCATAAATATAAATCCATCATTAATTAAAAATATTATGTTTGAAAAATATCTAAATCCCCAAAATAAGTGCATAACGTGTGCAACTATCTAAAATAAAATGTCAAATTCTTAAAACATGAAAATGATAATCTTTCCACTTTGTCTCATGCAACGAACTGAGTTGGAACTCTAGCTCCCCTAGATGTGTCATTGCTCACCTTTATCTGTAAAACCACCGAAAAAGAACACATGAGTGAAAAAACTTTTAGTAAGTAGGTGATCTTTTGACACCTAGCAAAAACATAACTAAAACTGGCATTCCACTAATAAAAGATCTATGTGATCATAATTTGGCACCCTCATACCTTAACTATAGGTCATATCACATATTTTAATAAGGTATAAGCTAAGCTTGACATATTTGATGCCTCGTGAAAGCAATTGGCACCTCTTGTGTCTACTAACTATCTTTTGTGTCTTGCGTATATGCCAACTAGATTGTCGAGCTAACTAACTATGACAATACCTTGATCACATGGGAACTAAGCATAATCTCTCCTTTACCATATATGCATAGTTATAGAATCACTAACTAAATACCACCCTTTGGTGGCCCCTACCACAGACACGTATATGATGTATCCCACTGATCACATAAGAAATTAACTATGAAGCCACTCTTTTACTAGACACCCCTAAATTAAACTATATGGCTAATGCACATCGGCACATAGTGTATGATGCATCTCATGGATATCTATCTCTCATATAGTCTTATTGTTTTCACATAACTAACTGTTTATGCATATAGTTAATGGCTAACTAGGTATACTTCTGTTTTATAGACTTTTACTATTTTCGAGTAGAATCTAACTTAGACAGGGTCTTGTCTTGTCTTACACAAAATTGGGCACCTCTACTTGGCTAACTGACCATTTTATTTCTTTGTTAGACTTAGCTTAGAAGTAAAAAAATAATTTTGTCTACTTTGAATGGTGTTAAGTGCCTTTAATTGTACCAAGAATGGACATTCGTCCTATACTGAATGTTCGCTCACCCTAAAACTTTAAAATGAACATCTCATAAAACTTATGAAGTTGCTCCACGAGATACCCTCTAAAAGCTTGTTGGCTCCTCTATGAAACAAAATTTCATGACCTAAACTTAGCCCATGCTTCCTGAAATTTCCTAGCCTAGAAACTAGAACCTAATATCTCACCTAGTTTTCAACTACACTATGCAATTTTCCCTAAAAAATCTCATAACATGTACACACCACTTTCTCCATGCAAACCACTTTAACTTCCATCACATGCATGCAAGAACTTAGTGATTCGACACAAGATTTTCAAGGACTTATTTCTTAGTTGGTTCCTAGAATGAAAACTAAAAACTACAGCCTACAACGTCCATCACAACAAGCTCTAATTACTACTAAACTCAAACTAAGCCATTCCTATAGCACTAGCAACAATCTAAGTTCAAGAATTCAACTCCTCAAACAACGTGGGAATTTTCCAAGTTTCTAGCCACAAAAATGATCAAAACAATCTATAAATCATTCAAGAACACATCCAAGATTCAAGGATAACAAAGTAACAATGATCTTATACCAAGTATCCAAGAAAACTCAATCAAGATACAATAACTTGAAGGAAGAAGTCTACTTTACTTGACTTTTAGCTATATTTCAACACAAATAATAGGTTATTGGAAAAAAAAAAACACAATCTCAATTATGAAAAATAAAGAACAATGAGTCTTCTACCAGTGATCCAAAGATCAAAATGATCCAATGGTGAAACTAAGAGAACATAAAAATTTTTCATGAATGTGCATTACAAATCTAAGGACAACGTTTTTCTCTTTTCTTCTTTTTCTTCTTTATCTTTATCTTTTTCTTTGGCTTGTTGGCACTACCTTCTTTGGACTATCATTTTCTTTCTTGTTTTCTTTCTTAACTCTCTTTTTTCTTTTCTCAATTAAGGTGGCCAATCAAAGAACCCTAAAGCTTGGTGAAAAATAACTTATATAAGCCACCAACTCCTAGTATGCTTAGGAATCCTAACTAATGAAGTCTCTGATACCTTTTATTTAGATAAAAATTCATTACTTGTGATTAATTTATATAGACCAACCATCAGGCCCACACAAGACTTCCATATCAAATTTTGGCATCTTTAGTTCCAACCCTATTCATAATTGAAATTTTTGAAAAAAGGCATTAGTACCCCTAGGTTTACTTATGGAGATTATACAGGCTTTTGCCACGACAAACTATATGGTGCATATCCATCAAGGCAATGTAACAACACATAAACTTAAATCTGGAAATTATTGTTCATATGGCACAGCAGCACTTTGTCTTTCAATTTAACCAATCAAATGACTTCCAAAACATACAAATTATAGATATTGGAAAGAGCATTCAAAGAGCTTTCTAATGGTATAGATAGCAATAACAACTCAATCAACAAGGCATTCAAAACTTGTTTCAAAGTTTGTTGGCAAAATCTAAAAAATGGCAAAATCATACACTGTGAACAGTATCCGAGGCGTACAACACACATTCACACTTTGGATTTTAAGGGTAACAAGAAAGTTAACCAAGGTATAAAGGAAATTTCCACCAACCTTGGGATCTTCCACCACCAATTCTTCATCCAAGATGAATTGGATAAAGGAACAAGCAAATAAAGAAAAGCTACAAAGCTTTACTTGAGAATTTCACTATCAAAGAAGTCTAGCCTTTACAAGTGAAAAAACCACTTTCATATACAAGAGGAAGTGACGGCAAAAAAAAAGGAAATTAATTAGACATGTAAGCTTTGCCCTCCATTTAAGCTAAGCCATTCATTTAAACTAAGGTCATACCACATTAATGAAGAAACTAACAAAAGGGAATAACTTTTCCTTAAAAGGTGGAACTATGTCCACCAACTAAAATTACTTGCTTCCCTTTTAGTTGCAATTCAACTAAATGGGTTTCATGGCATCTTAGGCTCCAATTTAAGTGATGGATGGCTGCCTTATCTACTTGGGCTCATTTAAGCTTCCATTTCATTAAGGCCTTGGATGCAAGTAATGAGAGTGCACCCAAAAGTAAAGTTGGGCCAAATTAGAGATGGCAAAGGTTCTTTGGACTTGCATGGAGCTTTCCCCTCATTCTCAATGGTGGCTAGAGCCAAATGGAGATTTGATAGAGATTTGGAAGCTAGAGTTGGAGAAGTGGCCAAAAATACATCATCCCCCTCGAGTTGGGAAGGACTTGCCCTCAAGTCCTCAAGGTGGCTATCCTCCATATATAGTGAAAGATCTCCAATGTTGAAGGTGGCTGAGACTCCTCCTATTTCATCCAAAAGATTCACCTTGTATGCATTGTCATTCACCCTCTCAAGCATTTCAATTGGTCCATCAGCCTTTGGAGCTAACTTACTTCTTCTTTTGCTTGGAAATCTCTCTTTTCTCAAATGCACCCAAACCAAGTCACCAGGTTTGAAAATGGATGGCTTTCTATGTTTGTTGACCTTCTTCTTGTAAGTTTCATTGGCTTTCATAATCCGAAATTTGATAGATTCATGGAGTTTCTTCATGGCAATAGCTTTCTCCTTGGCTTCTTTATGAATTTGTACATCAAGAGGCAAAGAAGTTAGATCCAAAGGAGTTAAAGGATTGAGACCATATACTACCTCAAATGGAGAGTGTCCGATTGTAATGCTTGGACTCCTATTGTATGCAAATTCAGCTTAGGCAAGCTTCAAATCCCAATCTGTCAAGTGTTTGCTAACCATGGTTCTCAAAATGGCTCTCAAGGTTCTATTGGTTACCTTGGTTTGGTCATCCGTTTGCGGGTGATGGGAGGTGCTAAACATGAGTTTAGTACCCAATTTACTCCACAAAGTCCTCCAAAAATAGCTTAAGAATTTGGTATCCCTATCCAAAACTATGGTTCTAGGGATTCCATGAAGTCTCACCACTTCTTTAAAGAATAAGTCAGCCACTTTACTTGCATCTTTAGTTTTGGTGCATGGTAGGAAGTGAGTCATTTTGGAAAACCTATTAACCACCACCATTATTGCATCCTTCCCTCTTTGAGTTCTAGGAAGAGCTACCACAAACTCCATGCTTAGATCTTCCCAAGGCCGCTCCAGAATCGATAATGGCATGTAAGGACCAGCTTTGAAATGAGATTTAGACCATTGACAAGTGCCACACCTTGCTACAATGGCTTAGACGTCACCAACCATCTTAGGCCAATAGAAATATTCCTTAAGCATCTCTAAGGTTTTATTTATGCCAAAATGACCTGCCAACCCACCACCATGTGTCTCCCTAATAAGAAGCTCTCTAAAAGAACCCTTAGGTATGCATAATTTGGTTCCTTTGAAGAGGAAACCATCTTGGATAGTGTAGTCTTCATAGGCACTCATTGAACACTTCTTTAAGATCTCTCCAAGCTCTTCATCTTTATGATAATAAGCTTTCATGAGCTGAAACCCAAGGACCCGTGCATTAAGTATAGATAATATATAATGTCTCCTTGAGAGTGCATCAACAACTACATTAGAAGCTCTTTGCTTATAGGAAGAAACAAAAGAAAAAGATTGAAAGAATTCTACCCATGTAGCATGCCTTGCACTTATCTTTTGTTGGCTACTAAGAAACTTCAAAGCTTGATGATCTGAATGGAGAACAAATTGCTTAGGCTTTAAGTAATGACTCCAATGATCTAAGACCCTAACAATAGCATAAAATTATTTATCATAGGTAGAATATCTCTTCTTTGTATCATTAAACTTCTCACTAAAATAAGCTATGGGTCTTTTAGCTTGAGTGAGGACTACCCTAATGCCAACTCTACTAGCATCACATTCTACTTCAAACACTTTATCAAAGTCAAGTAAGGTTAAGATGGAGGCTTCACATAACCTTCTTTTAATCTCCTCAAATGCTTTGGAGGCTGTTGTGGACCATTCAAACCTATTCTTCTTCATGCATTCAGTGATGGGAGCCATGAGAGTACTAAAATTAGGCATAAAATGCCTATAGAAAGAAGCAAGGCCATGGAAGCTCCTTACTTCAGTAAGAGTCTTTGGTTGGGGCCACGTTTTAATGGCTTCTACCTTGGATTGATCTACTTGGATGCCATCTTTGGAAACTACATATCCAAGGAACATAACTTAGTCTACAAAGAAATCACACTTCTCTTCCTTTACATACAACTTATTCTTTCTCAATACATCAAAGACACTTCTCAAGTGCAAGACATGATCATCACAAGTTTTGCTATACACTAATATGTCATCAAAATACGCAACAACAAAAGAGCTAATGAAAGGTTTGAGTACCTCATTCATAAGTCTCATGAAGGTGCTTGGAGCATTTGAAAGGCCAAAGGGCATAACTAACCATTCATATAAGCCTCCCTTAGTCTTGAAGGTTGTCTTCCATTCATCTCTTTCTTTCATCCTTATTTGATGGTAGCCACTCCTTAGATCAATTTTGGAGAAGACACAAGCACCATGTAACTCATCAAGCATGTCATCAAGTCTAAGGATAAGATACCTATACTTGATGGTTATATTGTTAATGGCTCTATTATCCACACACATCTTATATGAGCCATCTTGCTTAGGAACAAGTAGGGCTGGAACGGAACATGGACTCATGCTAGGCTTTACAAAGCCTTTTTCAATCAATTCTTCCACTTGCCTTTGTAACTCTTTAGTCTCCATGGGATTGCATCTATAGGCTGGCTTATTAGGCAATGGTGCACTTGGAACCAAGTTAATTTGATGTTCAATGCCTCTTATAGGAGGGAGGCCGGATGGAAGCTCTAATGGGAACACATCTTCAAATTCGGCCAAGAGAGATTGAACTAAGGGATGGGTTTCTTTCTTCTTATGTTTGAGCTCTCCTTCAAGTATAAGTAATGCAAAGACAAGTTGCAAACTCAAAAGAGCCTTTTCTACTTGTTGCCCATTCATATACATACTCTTCCTTCTAACTCTTTTCCCTTTGATAGCCTTATTAGCTTCTTGGGGGCTAAGAGGTAGCAAAGTAATGGTCTTCCCCTTGAATTTGAAAGAATAAGTGTTCTTTTTACCATAATGAGTTACTTCTTTATCAAATTGCCAAGGTCTCCCTAGCAATAAATGGCATGCATCCATGGGAACTACATCACACATAATCTCATCTTGGTAATGCTTGCCAATGGAGAAGGAAACAAGTACTTGTTTGGCTACTTGGAGGCTGGTCCTATTGCTCAACCATTGGAGCTTATATGGTTGAGGATGAGGTATGGTAAACAATCCAAGTTTCTCCACTAATGTAGATGAAGCCACATTTACACAACTTCCATTATCTATAATCAAATAACACACCTTGCCTCCTATGATGTATCTTGATTGGAAAATTTGGAGTCTTTGTTCCTTATGTGGAAAGGACTTGGAATGCAATGCTCTTCTAATCACTAACATCTTTCCTTCATCAGCCCTTTGTATGACTTCATCTTCTTCTTCTTTGGCAGCTTCATCTTTATGGCCATAATCTACATTTTCTTCATCTTCTTGAAGAGATTCTTCAATAGCTTGAATCTCCATCAATGACAAAGCTCTTCTATTTGGGCATTCGACTTGAAAGTGTCCACAGCCTTGGCATTTGAAGCACTTTTTATTAGAGAGATCAAGTTTTCCCATAATTAGTTTGTTCTTGCTAGGTTCTACCACATTTTCTTTCCCTTTCTCCTTAGAAGTGGTTTCAGCAACCTTATAGTTGGAGAGGGAACCTTTTTGAAAGGTGGTTCCCTTGTTGAAAGGAGGACTTTTAGAGAATGAAGTCCCCTTCGTAAATGGCTTGGCAACCGTAGACTTTATGGCCTTCTTTTGCTTCTCCACCTTAATAGCCAACTTACAAACATCTTCAAAAGTGCAATATGGTTGTAATTCTACCATATGAGCAATGTCTTGGTTTAAGCCACCAATGAATCTTGCAATGGTTTGCTCTTTCACTTCCGACAGCTCACTCCTCATTAATAGCTTCTCAAACTCCATTATGTAATGCTCTACTCCATCACTTCCTTACTTAAGAGTGTGTAGCTTGAGGCAAAGATCTTGTTTATGGTTGTATGGAAGGAATCTTCTCTTTATAAGCTTCTTTAGTTTCTCCCAAGATCTTACTCTCTCTTTACCATCTCTTTCCCTTTGCTTCTTAAGATTTTCCCACCACAAGGATGCATAATCCTTGAATTTCAAGATGGTAAGTTTACATTTCTTCTCATCTGAATAGCCTTTATATTCAAAAACTCTCTCTATAGCATGTAACCAATCAATAAAATCATCCAGACACATGCTCTATTAGAATTCCAGAATTTCAATCCTTAAACCCCTATCATCATCCTTTTCTCTCCTAGGTGGCCTCTCTTGTTCTTCCTCATTTGAATAATCATGAAGCATTAATTCTTCCCTATGATGTCTAAGAGAAGGAGGGGAAGGTCTAATATGTCTTCTTAGTTAATGTAGTTGGGTTGGGTGAGGTGGAGGAGGGGGTATTTGGCTTTGTGTTGAAGTTTGGGGTTGTGATAAAGGTGCCTGACTTTGAGTGAGGGTCAAGTCTCTCATCATTTGCATCATTTGATTCATTTGGTCCTTAATGGCCTTAAGTTCTCCTTTGACCTCTTTTTTTAATGTCATGTGGGCAAATTCCCAAGGATGAGGAGGTGGGGAGGATGAGGATAAAGTTCTTTTATGGGACATTTTTGGTAATGGCTAGTAGGTAAAGGTTAATGGTTATAAGTGTTTAAGGGTTGGTGTGAGTATTGGTAAGTGTTTAGGTTAATGAAGGTTTGTGTTTAAGGCAAATCAAGGTTTTGTGAATAGTAATTTTGTGGTAAATAGTAAATTTTGGTGGTAAACAGTGGCTCCGAGAGGTAGAAATCAGTCAACAAATCACACAAACACCCTAGGCTCTGATACCAAATGGTGCATATCCATCAAGGCAATGCAAAAATACACAAACTTAAATCTGGAAATTATTGTTCATATGGCACAGTAGCACTTTGTCTTTTAATTTAACCAATCAAATGACCTTCAAAACATACAAATTATAGGTCATTGGAAAGGGCATTCAAAGAGCTTTCTAATGGTATATGATAGCAATCACAACTCAATTAACAAGACATTCAAAACTTGTTTCAAAGTTCGTTGGCAAAATCTGAAAAATGGCAAAATCATACACTGTGAACAGTATCCGAGGCATACAACACATATTCACACTTTGGATTTCAACGGTAACAAGAAAGTTAACCAAGGCATAAAGGAAATTTCCACTAACCTTGGGATCTTCCACCACCAATTCTTCCTCCAAGATGAATTGGATAAAGGAACAAGCAAATAAAGAAAAGCTACAAAGCTTTACTTGAGAATTTCACTATCAAAGAAGTCTAGCCTTTACAAGTGAAAAAACCACTTTCATATACAAGAGGAAGTAGTGGCAAAAAAAATGGAAATTAATTAGACATGTAAGCTTTGCCCTTCATTTAAACTAAGGTCATACCACATTAATGAAGAAACTAACAAAAGGGAACAATTTTTCCTTAAAAGGTGGAACTATGTCCACCAACTAAAGTTACTTGCTTCCCTTTTAGTTGCAATTCAACTAAATAGGCTTCATGGCATCTTGGGCTCCAATTTAAGTGATGGATGGCTGCCTCATCTACTTAGGCTTCAAAGTGGGCTTGTAGTTGGCTTTTTGGGCTCATTTAAGCTTCTATTTCATTAAGGCCTTAGATGCAAGTAATGAGAGTGCACCCAAAAGTAAAGTTGGGCCAAATTGGAGATGGCAAAGGTTCTTTAGACTTGCATGGAGCTTTCCCCTCATTTTCAATGGTGGCTGGAGCCAAATGGAGATTTGATAGAGATTTGGAAGCTAGAGTTGGAGAAGTGGCCGAAAATACATCACTATATTGCATAACAAGGGTTGTGCAAACTAGACATGTCAAATGGATCGAGTCAGCCTATAGCCCGGCTCGAAGCATGCAATTTCGACATGGCCCACTATAGTGTCAAGCTCATGGATCTTCAGGGTCTTACCATGGGCCTAGATATTAGGCCTAAGGGTTAGCCCAACTCAACCTGTAACTATTCACACACAAAAATTAAAAAACAAAACAATTTGAAATTTTTTAGAAGCCAAATTGGTTTTTGTTGTTCTGCTAGAACAACTATTAGAGTTAGTAGCTATTCCCATTTAATTTTTTTTTTTTTAAATTCATAACAATTTTCTTATACAAACCCTCCTCCCTTTTTCCAAATTTCATATACACTTACACTTTCAATCTTTTAATTTTTCATTCCTTTTAATCTTATATAATTTTTTGTAAGGTTGTCAGTGACATCAAGTTATTTCGTAAGTTGTGCATACTTTTAAAATTTTGGTGAATTTTAGAATTCGGGCATACACGATTGACACCTTCGCCTATATGTCTAGCTAAGGAAGAATTTTCAATTCGATCCTATTTTAGTGAATAGGGACTGAATTGCAAATTTCATAGTAAAGGCCCGAAGATAAAGATTGACTAGTCAAAACCCTTTTCACTCGAAAGGCTTGACATTAATAATGGTTGTGCACTAAAATGTTTAATTTATGTTGTAGAATGTATGTGTAGGTTTTATTTTTGCAAATATCACCTAACATGCTGATTAAACAAATGAGATTGTTTAATTAAAACCCTCAAATGTAATATTAAGTCAAAGATTAAATTGGCATCTTCCAATATGACAACCTAATTAAGCTTATAACCTTATTCACCAAAATGAATGGTACATTTTTACCAGGTAGACAATTAGGAGTTAATCATATTAGGTCTATACTTTGTTTGTTCGCCAAAGTGAAGGTAAAATATATTAGAGGCAAGAGCAAAGAATGCATTTGTCAATGTAAGGTGATATATAGTATCTACCCTACTGATACTGAGAGTCACAATTAATGTCACATCGTTTGTTAGGGTAACACCTAACTTGAAATCATAAGCTTTTAGTGATCAATTTGAAACTTACCTATTTGATAAATTCGAATTTGTTCATCAAATTGAAGGGAAAAATTAGTGTGATAGTATCTCAGTCCACTAGGAAGTTCATCAGAACTTCTTGAGTACAATAGTGAGGGCTATTAGCTTGAGAAAAATAATGAGAGCATTTTAATAAATTAAATTCATGATTACAATGATATTAATAATTAAAATAAAATTATTGATACTTTTCATCTATAATTGTAGATAACAAATCTCCATGTTAAACCAACTTATAAATCAATTTTTGAGAAAGAAAATAGGCTCACTAGAAGTAACTTCACTGATTGGTACAAAAATCTTTGCATTATAGTGTGTCAGAAAAAAGGTTGTCTATCCTTGAGGGGTCATAGCTTATGTGTCCCTTATGTTGGAATTAAGTCTTTATGAGTTAGGCAAGGATAAGCGTTTGAAATTAGGATATCACACATGCCTATGTGGTATAGGACACACGCTTGTGTATGATAACTTAGACTAGCATGCCCATGTAGGAGAAGTAACACAACCGTTAGCTAAAAATGGTAGCTAGAGAGATAAGGTGAATGATAAGTGTAAGTTAGCTAATATTGGAGGCACATGACCGTCTGACTGGGAGTAAACTGCCCATGTATAATTGGGAATTATTAAAATGCATGTGCATGGAGTTGGTCATGCCTATCCATGGATATTAAATGACATGTTCACCTTTGTGAGTTGTGAATAAGGGGATTATAGTGATTTTGGCCTTAGCAAAAAATTAGCAAAGTATTGTATAAGGGGATTGTGTCACGATAAGGTATCCTTAGCCTAAAACCTGACCAATAAGTTTATTGAATATACTTTTATGATAGACATCTAAAATATCGTATGCTTTCACCATGCGTCTGGAACGTTGATATACATCATTTGACATTATCACCTAGGATGACACCATTAATGGAGATAGGACATTAGATGCCAAAATATTTCTGATAGACATTTAGGGGGCGTTTGGTTTGGGTAATGTTTGATTACTAAAATAGAAAGATTACCTTGAAGATAGATTACTTAGAAGATTACTGGGTATAAATGATTACTATGTTTGATAAAATTTGATAGGTATAAATAATTATTGTGTTTGGTTAAAGGTAATAAAATATTACTAGTAAAATATTTTACTTAAATGCCTTTAAATATAATTATTTTTAAATATTTTTTATATTATTTGTCATATTAATTAAAAATAAATTTATTTTTATCTCAAAAAATTAATAAATAATAATTTTTCTATAATAAACTCAAGATTACCCCAGTAATCTTTAAATACCTAAAGTGAAGGTGGTAATCAGATTACCACCTATATTACCTGCCACGTCAGCATTAGTAATAGAAGATTACTGTAATCTTTTATTACTGACAAACCAAATAAAGGAATAAAAGATAGATTACCAAGGTAATCTTAAAAACTTTTAACCAAACGCACCCTTAGGATATTGGGAAAACCTCCAAGAATACCACATTGAGATTGATTATTGGAACATAATAATTATTGTTTATGATGAGTGCCAGGTATTGAGAGGTCACCTACTTACTGAATGTTTTCACATACTATGTTCCCAGTTATGGCTTTGCAGATAGATTTTTGGACTAGCCAGGAGGTCAACTCGGGACATTACATAAGCCTTAATTCATACATGCATACACTTAATTCATGCATTTTATGTACAATACACAAAATTAGCATAAATTTTTCAATGTATATCATCATATACATCTAGCCAATATGCATTAATAAAAATTCCAGGATTTAATTTCACTTTTTAAGCTAAAAAACACATGTATGTCCAAATCAAGTACATATTCATGCGCCCTATGAACACTTCATCATATACATGTCTTAAAGCACATGTTCTTCATCTTAAAATCATTAGAACATGAGAAAAGAAATAAAACTTAGCCAAGAGTTACAAAGCAAAACATACTTGAAAAGCTTGGTTTTCTAGCAAACTAACAATATGCATGTACACATATGATAAATATACATATTTGGCTTCAAAAAGACACACAACGAGTTGAACCATGCTCTGATACCATTTTGAATGATTGGGTGAAAAGAATATATGCAAAATAAACATACATGTCAAGAGAGAAATAATCAAAGCATGTATTTGCAAAAGAAAGAAAGCATAAGGATTTTACCTACTCCTTTACCTCTTATATGGATATGGGAAGATGGAATAAGTCTCCCACTTGCAAGATCTCCAAAGAAAGTCCACTACCAAGCCAAAAGATAACCTTGTTGTAAGGTAGAGAGAGGGGAGAAAGTTTGCAATTTAGTGAGAGAAGTTTTAGTTTAAAATAGACTAACCCTCTTTGAATGAACTAACTTCATTATTTTATAATGGTGGTTAGTTGTAGTTTTCTAAAATTCTACTTTTGGCCCACTAAAATGTTGATTTAAAGATTTTTCATGCATATATATATATATATATATATATATATATATATATATATATATATATATATATATATATATATATATATGTATGTATATGTATGTATGTATATATAAATTATATTTTAGCCCCATTAATTTTATCTCACTAACACCTTAACTCTTAAGATGTTATCTTTGCATTCATATAACATTTTATATGATTCTTATTATCTTTTAGAAGGTGTTAACCAATCCCGGATAATTAATTCTCCTTATTGTAAGCTTGGATTTCTAAGAAAACATAAAATGTAACCAAGGCATAAAAGAAAGTTCCACCAACCTTGGGGTCTTGCACCACCAATTCTTCCACCAAGAATGAATTGGATAAAGGAAAATAGAGAAAGTCAACAAAGCTTTGCTTCAAACTTTTATTATATCAAATTATCTAAACTCTTACAAAAGCATGACCACCCTTTATATAGGGAAGAAGTGGCAGAAAAATGGACTTTCCAATATAAAATCTATTCATTTTTTAATACAAAAATCCTTTGTAACCATGCCATACCTCTTAGTTGCTAAAGACAAAAAGTGAGTTGTCTTTTCCCTAAATCTAGGAACCATGTCTCCTAGCTTTGTAACTAAGTTTCTATCTAGTTCTAAGCCAACTAAATACATAAGTATGAGTTAAAATGGGCTTCAAAAGAGTCTTGGGTGGATTAGGCTTGGAAAGGCACCATGTGAAGCTTATTTTAGGCCAAAAGAGCAAACTACTCAAGGGATTCTTGAGTCCAACTAATAAGGCTATGCCCAAAAGTGAAGTTAGGCCAAAATTGAAGGTGTAATGCTTCCTTTGGCTTGGGATTTGCTAGAACTTCATTCTTCTAGGCTTCAAAGGCTGCATGGAGACTTAAGGATGACTTGGAACCCAAAAATGACAATGAAGCCATGTATACATCATATAGACATTTGGGATACTAGGGAAACCTTTGAGAATACCACATTGAGATTAACTATTGGAATACAATAAATATGGTTCATGTTAAGTGCATGGTGTTGAGAGGTCATATACTTATTGAATGTTTTCACTCATTATGTTCCCTATTATGGTTTTGCAGATAATTTTTTGGACTAAAATGTGACAAGGGAGCTAACGGATCAGTTCGGGACATTACATAAGGTAAGGGTATTTTGGTGATTATGTTTTTAGGATAGGTTCCCTAGAGTCAATCAAAATTTGTTATTTGTGAATGTAATTTTACATTAATAATTAAGAAAAAATTTACTATTATTCAATTTATATGTTGTCTATTTATATGATCGTATGAATAACATACCCTTAGAATGGTATAACTATAATAAGGGGACCAAATGACTAATCATAGAACCCTATATACATTTTTAGTAGTTATTCTAGAAATATACATAATCTCAACATTACAATGAACGAGAGCACATGTAATAGTGATGGGATTGTCATAGTATTGAGCAATCCTACTAAAAATGAGAATAGTTCTTACTTGTCGAAGCTATTATAGATAACTTGGTATAGCACATGGGTACACGATATAGACATGTTCATTAGATTAACCCAACTAGAGGATATCCATATAGATGGTTGTTCCAATTCTTATAGAATAAATCCTCTGAATGTCATAGGTGCATATGATCCTTTGACTTGAGGTTGTCAGACCATCTTATGTGAGGATTAGTATAGTTTGATGTTATTTAACGTGATATCATAATTGGGGTAACTATAAAGGTAGTATTTGATCATATTGTAAGATACATAGAAGCTATAGTTGATCGATAAATGATTCATCACTTTTAAGCATAGGAGTAGATATCTCATATGAGAATACTAGATGACATCTATGATAACTTAAATCTTTGGCCATAGTGGGATGAGGTTGTAGTCTAATCCATGTTAGTCATTAATTTATATTAATTTATATCGAAGAACTACTAAGATAGGCATTTTTCTATGACTCAGCCTCAAGAGATATTGGTTGACTAATCCATGTTAGTTATTGATATATATTAGTTCCTATCGAAACTACTAAGATAGGCATGTCTCAACCTCGAGAGATATTGGATGATGAAAGGATTGAATTGCATGTAATTATGATGTTATAAAAGCTTAAAAGTTGTTTGCTGACATTCTATTATCCGGGTGATCATGATGTTTTGCTAGAGGCTAATCTTGGTCTATGTCTGAATTTAGCTCAAATTTAGACACTACTAGTTTGATAGAGAATTTATGGATCACACACATATAGAGGTTGATTTAAACCCAATGGCGAGGATTATTTGGTAACAATCCTAGTGTTTAGAGAAAGAAAGAATCCAATTGACCATGCTTTGACCAAGGTTCACTTGGTGTGCATGGTGTTAGTAACACCATGCATAATTATTAAAGCATGGTTAAAGGCATACTAGATGGCACACTTGTGGCGCCATTCGAGCAAGTCATAGAACATGTCAGTTATGCATGTTTACATGCCAATTGTGCATATGTGTTAAAAATGTTAGATTTGAATGAAATTCTTGTTGTACTCAAACACCTGTACATGTTTAAAAGAATGCATTAAAATTTAATAAACATGACAAATGCATAGTAGAAACCTTAGCTGTAGGTTTTCTTATTTTCTCTTCTTCTTTATGTGAACACATATAATCAAGTAAAGAAGCCCTAATAGCCTTCTCCTTGGATTGTCTCTTACATGTTCATGCTACATGTGGATGCCAAAGCACTACCTCTCAAGGGCTGGATAACATTTAGTCTCAAGCCACTTGAGAATTTGGATAAACCAACAACATAGGTATAAACTAAAAACACTTTATAAGTGTTTTGCATGATTCATGAATATATGTTCTAAAATGAGTATCCTAGTTAGGGTTTTTAGGATTGTTTGATTTTTAAAATTTTTAAATTTCGATACGCTACTAGTTATCAACACCTTGAAAACCCTACATGTGTTCTGTAGACCTTATTTATGTATTATTCGAGATTATTTTATGCGTTGTTTATGTTGAGGATGATGTTCAGACACTTTTGTGGTGGATAATATTATTATGGTTGTTTATGGCTTCAATGCATGTTTAGTTTTAATGCGTTCTTACATATTTTTGCATGTTGTATGTAATAAGTGTAATATCATGCTTTTACTATTTCACAAGTGATTTAAGAGAAGATTAAGTTAGCATATCTTTTTAGGTCTATATTCTAGATATGAGTATGCATCTAGAAAGAGGTGATACACATGTTAGGATAGATCCTAAGAAAATCGAAGCCATTATTGAGTGGTATGCCCTTGCTAAAGTATTTCAATTTAGATCATTTCTTCGCTTATCCAACTAGTATAAGAAGTTCATAGTTAGTTACACTAAAAATGTTGCACCCTTGATTGACTTGTTAAAAAGAAATCTAGAATTGGACAGTGAGTTGTAAGGAACCCTTCCAGGGTTTAAAGAATGTCATTTCATCCGAACTAATGCTTATGTTGCCTAACTTAGAGATGCCATTTAAGGTGCATACTAATGCTTTAGATAAGGCGATAAGAGAGTTTTTGGTTCAAGACAATCATCCAATTGCATTTGAAAGGTTACTTTTCCCATGAAAAAAATATGGTGGCTATTGTCCATTGTCTTGAAGTTTGGCCTGTTTATTTTTTAGGTACAAGGTTTATTGTTAAAACAAATAATGTAGCTAATACATACTTTAAAACTCAAAAGAAACCCTTACCTAAGGAAGCAAGATGGCAAGAGTTTCTTGTTGATTATGACTTTATGTGAGAGCATAAGGCTAGCCGACATAATTAGGTTGTTTATGCCCTTAGTCAAAAGGAAGTAATAGTTATGTTATATGTTGTGTTTCATGTTGAAACTAATCTGTTAGAAAAGCAACAACTAAAAATGCAACTTATAGGAAACGTATGCAACAAGTTAGTGATGAGTGAGAAGGTATTGGGTTGAAGAGGGATTTCTTTAATTCAAAGGAGGATGTCTATATGTGTCTTCTATTTGAAGAGTAAGGAATGTCTTACTCAAGGACACACATTAACCAATATGGACGAGACATCTAGAATTATTGGACTAAGATGAAAGATGATATTAAGGCATATGTGAAGAAATGTCATATGTGTTAACAAGACAAAATAGAAAAAAAGAAAGAGGTTGGACTGTTGCAACCTTTACCCATCATAACAGGTCCATGGATATTAGTTTCATGGACTTTATAAGTGGCTTTTAGAGGTAAACAATATGAGATCTATTTTAGTTATGGTTAACAGGTTCTCCAAATATACAGTTTTTATTATAGCACCACCTTTATGTCCCTCTAATGTTCAAGAAAGATTATTTTACAAAAATATGATAAAACATCTCAAGATTCCTATGGACATAGTGAATGATAGGGATGAAAGGTTCACAGGCCAGTGTTAGACTTCTTTATTCAACATGATGGGAATAGACCTTAAATTTTCAATTGACAATCATCCATAAACCAATGGACAAACCAAAAGAATCAACCATTTGCTTAAGGAGTACATGAGGCATTATGTGTCGGCAAGTCAAGAAAATTGGTTGGAATTGCTAGATAGTGCATAATTTAGCTATAATTTGCATTGATTATCATCCACAGACAGAAGTCTATTTGAGATTGTATTGGGACATTAAACTAGTGGCCCTTTTTCTATTACATAGAGAATTGCTAATGGCAAATGCCCTACAACCTACAAGTTTGAAAATAATAGGCAAGAATTATTGGATGAAACACAAGATAGTTTAAGAAAGGCTACCAAATAAAAGAGTATGCTAAACAAAGTAGGACAGATACTGAATTCAATTTTAGTGACTAGGTTTTGTTGAAACTTACTAGAAAAATATGGAAGAAAATCATAAGCAAGACAATGCATCAGGTTTGATATCTAAGTATGATGGTCCCTTTGAAATAATTAAAATAGTGCAAAATGGTGCCTATAGATTGATGGTGCCAATAGACTGAAGCTGCCTAAGATACTCAAAGTTCATTCTACTTTCCATGTCGGTTTCTTGAAAGAATTTCATGAGGATAAGAACAAACTTGGTAGGAGCAAGATGGCTAGAGCACCACTAGTGTTCAAAAAACAATTTGATGATGATGTCGACAAAATATTGAATCATAGAGTCCTTGGCTCGAGTAAGAAAAATGAAGAATAGAGTTCTTAGTGTAAAAAGTGAGGCAACAATCCAAGGCAACTTGGGAGAAAGACATTACACTACAGTAATTTGAGAGGTAGATTGTTGAATATTTAAATAGAGGCAATTCTAACAGCTAAGCACATGGACATAATCAATTAAATTTCTTAATGACCCTACATCAGATCAAAGTTAGGATAATTGAAATTTATTTGAAATGTATATCTATATTGAGGTTGGTGAAGTGCACCCTATACTGATTCATGATGGATATCTGATTAAGCATAATATTTTAATGTCGAGTTAGAGTGAAAAATCATATAGTGAGGCAAAGAATGAAGTCTTGTGCATGATTTATTGGTTGAGGTGATGGCAACATATACAAAGAAGAGAAAGATTCTTAGTGCTCACTAATCATGCAACAAATAATTTATTCCAAGAGCCTAATTTAGAGAGGTTAATGTGGCAAAGATGGTCAGAGTTTTTGTTGAACTTTAACTTTGCACGGATACACAATGATGATGTTGATCCAAGCTAGGATGAGTTAGACTAATACAAACCCTCTCAACGAGGACATTGCGTTCAATGGGTAGGGGAGGTTTGTCTCACTCCTAACAATCGAGGCCCAAAGATATGGCCTAGTGAGCAAGCAAGCTTGGGCCAAGACAGATTACATTGTATAATAGAGGTTATGTAGACTATTTGCGCACATTGATCGGGCATACAAATCTATTGAGTTATTTGATAATAAAGCATACGGAGATGATGGAGCAATGTCTTATCTACCTAAAACATGGTTGGTTGGCTCAATTGGCTAGTTTTAGATAAGAAGCTTAGGTGGGTTTGCTTGGTTTTGCATGAGCTGCATTGGAGTGGTTGAACAGTTGGCATGTTAGCATTGCAAGGAGCTGCTAAGTGTTGGCAAACGACTTTTATTTCTAAAATGTTGCAGTTGCTTGGACAAGACCTTAAGAATATGTTATGGGCAGTTGACGCTAAACTGCCTTGTTCAAGTTCAACCCAATGTAACTACTTGTAACTGCCTTGTATGTGTGCTTTATAAATATGGGCTAGTACCCTCATGGATGTATAAACATTGGAGTGTTTTTTACATGTATTTTATCCTTTGTAATTGTTTATTTACTTGATACCTATTTGTTGTCTTGTTGATTGTTGTTGAATGCATGTTACATACACCATTGTTGTACCATAGAATTGCACCATTGTGACCCTAAAACATTGAAGCATTGATGAACTAAGTTTAGGCAAGACTTCGTTGTATCATAGGTGTTAATTTGAAGCACAAACAACATTGAATAACTGGGCCTGTGACACTGTGTGATTAGGCTTGCCAATAGCCAAAGTATGGTGGTGAGGAAAAATGTTGTGCTTTTACAAATTTTATATATGATGTGGTAATAGGGTAGCTTTGTTAATTTAGTTTAATATGATAATTTAAAATTTTGAAATAATTAAGGATAATTTAGTGATTTTACGTTCCAACATTATTTTAGATTTCTTTTCTATTAATGGAATTTAATTTTGAAAATGTATGAAAATTAAGTCATATTTGAAAATGTAATTATATTAAAAAGATAATATTAAATTTATAAAGTTTTATATAGTAAGGATTAAGAGGAAGAGAAGTAGCAATATATGAATAGATTAGATGATTTAATATTAAAAAAAATCAATTTACATAAGAATTTCTATAAGAAGATATATTTGGTTTGTTTAGTTTAAAATTACTTAATTTATAATACCCAACTCTTCGAAGTTTAGCTAATACTCAAACTCATGCCACTTCTAAGTTTAGTTGGTATGTCTCTATGTCACTTTGAACCTTTGAGTTTTATTTTTAACTCTGTCCAGGAATGCTTTAGCCATTGAAAAGCTCCAAGCAAGGGTAATTTAGTCAATTTGTGTAAATATTAAATTTTAATTCAATAAGGTTTGACTTTGAGGGTAATTTTTTTAATTTTTGCAGAAGACAAAAGTGCCACATATTCATCCTTCCACGAAATTTCTTAATCTCCAAGAAATAATTTCAAGTAAGAAAGAGTATCCTATCTTTTTCTATTTATAGCTTCAATTTCTGAGTCTCTGTCACATACACTTCACTTCATCTTCTACTTGTTCCTCTTCTCAAGTAAGTAATCAGCAGATCAATTTCTTTTATTGTATTTATTTATTTTTCAAAATGATTTAATCTTAAATGACTTTCTTAGATCGTAGTGTTTTGATGCTTTTTGGGTTACAAAATGGGCGGAGGTTCAGTAGATCGTACAATGGCCAGTGGAGAGCGGACTGTAGTTTTAGTTGGGCGCACTGGCAATGGAAAAAGTGCCACCGGGAATAGCATTCTTGGAAGAAAGGCTTTTACGTCCAAGGCTAGTTCATCTGGTGTTACTAGTACAAGTGAGTTGCAGACAACTGAACTGAAAGACGGCCAGATCATTAATGTTATTGATACTCCTGGTATGTTAACCTGGATTTGATTGTACGATTTACTACTATTATCTTGCATTTGAAATTAGTTAATCAAATATACTAACGTGGTGAGTCGTTGCAGGACTCTTATTTAGTCGCTGCAGCTTACGTGGTGTCAGTCTCTCTGACTTACACCTATAATAAGATCTAATCCATGTTAAAGACAGCGATCAGTGATCAGGAAATCACTTGTTTAGAGGAAGTGCTTTTGTAAAGAGGATCACTCTTGCAGCATTGGACGAGAAAACTAGCATGAATTTTACAAAATAACAAAATTTTGTTTTATTAATACAATGTTCAGCCACAATATCAAAAGGGGAAAAAAATAGTATTGTTTTTATGGTCTTGAAAATATAAAATATGAAACAGACTGCCAAAACTAATTTCTATTAAACTTTAATGCCACGTATAATCTGGAATTTTTACCAATTCTGAAAGATAACATTTTTTCCCTTAAAAAATAAAGTTTATAATTCAATTAGATAGATATATTTTTATGAATATAATTTTTAATGGCTTCCAATTATTGAGAAGAGAGAACTACATTTCCTATTTTAATTGGCATAAATTACCATTTTATTCCTATTTTAATTTTTTAAAATTATCATATAACCCAAATAAATAAAAACTAAAAATCATCCTTTTTATATTTAAATTACATAAAAACCCACAAATTAAGTGCATAAATGTCATATTACAAATTTTTGGTGGCAATAATGAGTATAATCATATATTGATGGCAAACTATAAATTTTGAAAATTTTAGGGCTGTTAATATATTTTAGGTTTTTTGAAATTTAAAATAAGTTTGGGGTGTTTTTGAAATTATAAAATTTTAATATACCCCTTGACATTTTAAAAATTTTAGTTACACCCTAAAAAAACTGAACATAATTCCACAAATTAAAGGCATAAATGTTATATTACAAATTATTAAGGTTATAATTTATTTTCAAAATGTAGGAGGGTGAATATGATAATTTGTTAAGGAGCGGCATCATGATTGAGGTTTTGAAAAGTTTTTAGGATTGATTTATAAGGATTCAACCTTTTTAAATATTAAATTGTTATATTTGAATCGTTTGAGTCTTATTTGTAATAGAATAATTTTTTACTTTTCAAAAATGAATAAATGATAAAATTATTATTTTCTCTTACACCACTAGTTTTTTTTTTAAATAAAGTTTGATTTGGGTGAAAAAAATATTATTTATGCAATCTAAGGTGGAAATAGTTTCTAGACCAAAGCTTGGGTGGGAAAATGTGATTTACTTATTGAGAAATATCCTAACAGATTGGGTTTTCAAGCTTCTTTCGTGGCAACAAAGCCCATGAAAGAAGACTACATAGAAAATGGTTTTCTCTAAATAATAATAATAATAAGAAAAGGAAACTTAAAAGAACTCACAAATTGTAAAGGCGTAATATTGGTCTGTTTAACTTTAATTTGTAATTCTTTTAACAAAAAAATAAAAATAATTTAATTTGGAATATAAAATGATTGATTTTCTCCTATAATTGTAATATAATATTGATCAATACTAATATATTCATACTTTACATTAAAATAAATATATGTTTAGTCATAACTTGAATCGAATTGATCAATTCAATCAATCTGATCGAAACTCAATGGGCCTGATTTAGGATTTGTCATTGGACTTTTTTTTTATGTCAATATGATTTTTCAATTCCTTTTGTACTTTGTCATAGTCCATAGTGCATTTTATTGGGTATTTTGATTTGAGTGATATTTTTATTCAACATTTTGATTTGAGTGATGGAGTCCTAACAATCACAAATGAATGGATTATACTACTAGACCACAAATCTATTTAATTTTATATATATATATATATACAAAAAATTGGTTGATGTCTTCATCTAATTGGTTATATTAGATCAAAACTTATTTTGGACCTGAAAACATCACAGAAAAGAAAAGAAAAAAGTCATAAGGGTTATGGAATTTATTGGGTATTTTGGTAATTTTATACATATTTTACTTGAAATAATAATCACACAATTAACAATGATATAATTTTTTAGACGTTTTTATCTTGTTATAGATAGTAATATAAGTAAATGACATCAGTGTCAATTTCAAAGTTGACCTTTGATGGGTAAAGGTCTAATAATCTAAGTAAATGACATTAGTGTCAGCACTGCACCACCATGTCACAATTTTATTTAGTTATATTCTTATTCAACATTTTGATTTGGGTGATGGAGTCCTAACAATCACAAATGAATAGATTATACCACTAGACCACAAATCTATTTAATTATATATATACACATACACAAAGTTGATGTCTTCATCTAATTGGTTAGATTAGATCAAGACCTGTTTTGGACCTGAAAATATCACGGAAAATTAAAAAAAAAGTCATAAGGGTTATGGAATTTATTGGATATATTGATAATTTCATATATATTTTACGGGAAATAATAGTCACACAAATAACAATGATATAATTTTTAGACTTTTTTATCTTGCTATAGATAATAATCTAAGTAAATGGCATCAATGTCAACTTCAAAGTTGACCTTTGATGGGTGGAGACTAGATAATCTACTCTATTGGATTTTATTTTCAATATTAATGACATTTTATTTAAATATTATTATAAATATGTATTTGGTTTAAATAATATTTTATTACAAAAAATTAAAAATTACCACAAAAATAAATTGCTTGAAAGATTATTGAAATTACATAATTATTATGTTTGATAAAATTTAGTATATATAAATAATTATTGTGTTTGATTAACAATAATAAAAGAATACTAAAATAGTATTTCACTTAAATACCCTTGAAATATTATATTAGCAATGTATATTGTTAAATTGATATGTTTTATATTATATATTTGTTTGGTGTATTTTCTAAAAACTTTTTTATCTTATTAATAATATATTAGGATTATTTTATATTATCACATTATGAAATTAATTAATTAAAATATATTTTTAAATTGTTAACTTAATTTCAATGTATTTTTTATTAAAATATTATTTATATAACTTGTGAGAGTATTTTTATCAAAAAATAATAATAAATAAGGATAAAATTAAAACTAAACTAAAATTTTTTATTAATCTTTTTATACTTAAGCTAGATGTTCTAATTAGATTAACTCATGTATTATTTTTCACATTATATTTGATAAAAAAATTATCAAAATATTTTATTGTTTTACAAATGAAACAAATTAATATTAATAATAAAAGATACTACCAATAATGACACAGAGACACTGATCTTTGGGAATCAATTGACTGCCTGGACTTTGAAATTTTTTTTACTACCCTATATGTAAAATATTAATGGCCAAATGACTTAATCTCACCCAAGGTTTAGTGTAAATTGAAACTTATACTGTTAACTTTCAAAAACTTAAATATCTGTTTATTTGTTAAATTTTGTTGTTATTGATAAGGGTAAAATTGTTATTTAACAAAAATATTTGAAAAACTATAAATTCTTCACATTTTCTCCCCTAGGTTTAAAAACTAACAATTTCGCGTCACTAAAATTTGAAAAATGATTATTTCTCTCTAGGGTTTGCATTTTCTCCCTTATCGCTTCTCTGATGATTAGAGTTGGCCAATCTTCTCCCTCTCATCTCCCAAATAAAGATGAATTGTCAATCAACTGGAGGTTGATTGATGATTCATCAGTCGATCTCCACAGATTGAGCATAGATCTTTGGCCCCAAATGCTTCCAATGTGAAAAGACACTCTTGCGACAACACTTCTTTTCTCTAGGGTCAGATTTCAATAGATCACCTAAAAATTTGAAACCTTAGTAAGAAAATATAACTTTTCAAAGTTGAATCATGAGAAATTGTTAGTTTTCTAAATTAAGGGAGAAAAATGATATAAATTATTAGAGTTTTAAAGTTTAATGGTGAAATAACAATTTTACCCTTATATTTAACAAAAATTCTAGCAGACGTTAGTCTATGGGTTGGTGTTTGAGATTTTGAACTACCATGGGTGTGTTTTTGAGATTAACCTAAAACTTGGGTGAAAAATAGTCCTTTGACTTTTTTTTTTAACTATGCTATATGTAAAATATTAATAAAATTCTAAAAATTTTGCTTGACTTACAGATTTTATTATTGTTTACTTTCTATATTTTACTAGTACACACTTTAAACCCTTTAAGTTTTTCTTTTAACTCTGTTAATCACTTTAGAAGCGGAAACGTCCAAGAGTGCTTTAGCCATTAAATCCGACATCTTTTATTGAACTAAGCAACGGTAAGTTAGTAAATTTGTATAAATATCAAATTTTAAACTAGTAGACTTACACGATGTTAAGGTTTGAGGGTAATTTTTACGATATTTGTAAAAGTGCCACATGCTAAGCTAAGGGGTCAAGCCGCCCCTACAATGTGGCCAAAACTTCCACTGGATCGGAATCCACTGTAGAAAGCGGCCGGCAGCGAGGGCTCTAGGCCAAGAGAAGAAGTGCAACGACCAGCCGAGAAAGGGCGACCTGGCAAACGGATGCAAGTAGAGAAAAGAGAGGGCCCCGTCTGAGTTAGCTCATTCTTTGTTCCTCAGTTTAAGCCAGCGATGGAAATCAGGGTGCTAAAAGGCCTAACATTTTTTAGCTGAGCTCACATTTGAAGACTGCTAAATTTGATCAATAGAACAGAAAAATAAAAATGAATTTCTTGCTAGATTGAATTGAAATCTATGGAATTGCCCTGGCGTTGAGACTTTGGGAAATCGATGATTTTTTGTCATTAGCTAAATTGTAGGGGAATCTATGAAATTTCTCAATCTATAAAAAATTATCTGAAATAGAACATCCCATAAAATATTTAAATATTTTTTAATAAAAACGGAAAACGAAGAGTCCCGCCCTTTTCTATTTATGACTTAAATTTCCGAGTCTCTCTTACAAACTCTTCATCTTCTCCCAGTTCCTCTCCCTCTCGCTGTTCCTCTTCTCAAGTAAGTAATCTCGCAGATCATTTTATTTTATTTTACTTATTTATTTTTGAAAATGATTTAATCTTCGATGACTTGCTTTGCTATTTCATGTTGATTTCGATTTTGGACAGGCTGTAATTTTTTTGAGTTATGCTTCTCCAGTTGAGTTGACTCGTTAATATCAATTAATTGTTGACAGCAAACGTGTATGTACTTTAATAATGATTTGTTTCATTCACGGAAATTAAATATCTGGAGTAATCGTGATTCTAATTTTGTTATTCTTGCTGTTCAAATACATTTATGATCGTTTTACTGTACCGGGAAAATTTCCCAGCATTGATACTGTGCCTGTACTCTAGGTTTGTGAGGATCCCGAACTAGGACTGTATTTGAATGTTGTTTTTATACCTTTATTTTACAATCTTTTGTAAACAAACTGATCACTAATGAAGCATGCAATGGACGGATAAGGTTAGATTTAATGTAACTGTTGAGGATGAGTCGTGTTGTGGAATACTAGTTTGGGTTTTATATTTAGTTTTTATATCAAGATACAGATAGGAAGGTAGTTGGAATAGTGAATTTTGGTGGAAAGTTGGACTGCGGCTAGAAGAAAATCAGTGGTTATAGATTGATTGGAAGTGTTTTGATGTTTTTTGTGTTGCAGGTTAAGTAATTTGTTCCTTACAGAATGGGTGGAAGCTCAGTAGATCATACCATAGATGATGATTGGGAACTCCCTTCCCTATCCAGTGGTGAACGGGCTGTGGCCAGTGGAGAATGGACTGTGGTTTTAGTTGGGCGTACTGGCAATGGAAAAAGTGCCACCGGGAATAGCATTCTTGGAAGAAGGGCTTTTAAGTCCGGGGCTAGTTCATCGGGTGTTACTAGTACATGTGAATTGCAGAGAACTGAACTGAAAGATGGGCAGATCATTAATGTTATTGATACTCCTGGTATGCTAACCTGGATTTGATTGTGCGATTTACAACTTTTATCTTGTATTTGAATTTGATTCATCATATATACTAATGTGGTGAGTTGTTGCAGGACTCTTCGATGTTTCCACTGAATCTGAATTTATTGGGAGGGAAATTGTCGAATGTATTAAGTTGGCCAAGGATGGTATCCATGCAGTCATTGTAGTTTTCTCAGTGAGAGCCCGTTTTTCACAAGAAGAACTAGCTGCCCTACGCAGCTTACGGACTTTGTTTGGAAGCAAAATTATAGACTACATGATTGTAGTCTTCACCGGTGGGGATGAACTTGAAGATGATGAGGAAACATTAGAAGACTATTTGGGTCACAATTGTTCTGATCCTTTAAAGGTTTCTTTCTGAGCTTTAAGTCTGATTTATTAGCCGTGTTCTTTGTTTTCATAAAGGTCTTTCTATCGAGTGAATTTATTTGTGAATTTCTAGAGTCCTTTAAGCTTTGAATTCCTTGGAGTATTAGGATATCTAAATTTATATTTGCTATCCAATCTTGTTATTCGATCTATATTTTCCGTAAATTGACTGGTTTGCTGTTGAGGGACCCCTATTTGCTACGTAATTGCATTTTGTGTTACAAGATTAAACTTTCTTTTAGGTCTGTATAGATCTGCCCTCATGACTGTTTTTTTAATCGTTCTTCCTTTTTGGTTGTCTAATTCAGTGCAAGATTGTTTTGGTAGCAACAATGTTAGCACCTCTATCCCAACATTACTTGATTTCAATTTCTTACTTTTTTAACTTCAGCAATATTTAAAACCAAGCTCACTCTTTAATTGCACAAATAAGTTGACCTGTCAGGTAAAAATTTCTCTTAGCCCTTACCATGCAATTAACAAAATAGATTTATTCTTTGGTCATTTTACTTCTTCTCATTTATAGGAATTAAAATTGGTTGTTATAAATACTTTAAAAATAGACATGTTTTTTGATGATTAAGAGGTCATTTTGTGTCTAAATTTTCGAAAAACATTATGTTTTACCTTGTAAAAAGTTATGAGCCTAAATTTTCTAGGCTGAACATCTTTAAACTTTATGATTCTTTAATATTAATTCTAAAAAAGAAAGGGCTAATATAAGTTATTTTTCACATTTATATTAACCTTGTTTCAGGGTATTCTTGCTTTGTGTGAAAATCGGCGAATGCTTTTTGATAACAAGACTAAAGATAAAACCAAAAGAGCTAAACAAGTTAGAGAGCTTCTCATCCTTGTTAAAAGCGTCCTAGTGCAGAATGGTGGACAACCATACACAGATGATATATTTGCTGAATTGACGGTGAGTTTGTTCACAATTTTTGTTTTTTTTTGACTCCTGCAGTTTGTATTAATTATGTCATGAAATGTCTTTATTTGATTTACAGAGGGAGGCTATGAAACTTCATGATCAACAAGTAGAGGTTAATTCTCTAAAGGGATGTTCAGAGCGAGAAATTACAGAGCTGATGGAGCAAATAAAAAGATCATATGAAGATCAGCTCAAACAAATTACTGAGATGGTAATCTTGTTGATCTCTTTTTCGTGTATTAATTTGTGCATGTGCATTTGTGCTCTGATATTCTAAGTTGCATAATTACAAAGGAGGTAAAGCTACAATTGCAGCCTAGCCTTATACTTTTGGAGAAAAGAGCCCCTAGAAAGATTAAATTCATATCTAGCTCTTAAGAGCCTCTAAGTTACCATTTGCAGCCTTTATCTTCCACTAATTAAAGTACAGCAAGGCCTTGGAATGTTCTTGGTAATCAATGAGATTCTATGTAAACATGTTCTACATTCATGACTCGTGTAACATTTTGTGAGATGATCTATTGTTTGAGGATACTAATTCAATTTTAGTTTTGAGAATCTTCTTATTGGATTATAAAATATATCTGTGAGGTTGTTGTGAGTCTGATACAATTTTTTTTTTTTAAATGAGGGCAAGATGTGCAAAATTTTAGAAATTGTTGAAAAATAATTTGTTTGATTGACTTTAGTCTGATGCGAGCATTGTCTATATAAATCAGATCTTTTTTGATGGGAAAATTATGAATGTCATTAATATTTATGTTGAAAACTGTAGATGTGTTTGTTTGAGATACCATGTGCTTGTTCTCTATATACCCCTGCTAAAGTATGATTTGTAATTCCAGAAATTTTATGGGTTGTTTTTCTCAACCTCGGAAATTCTAATATGATTAACTATGGCTATAGGTATCCAGGGGTCCTCCATTTGTGTCTAGTTTAGTGAATGGTCTTCAGTTGATAAATTTGGGAGTTCTATTTGCTTTTGCTGTTTATCTGTCCTTTTAGTTTACATTTTTTGTCTTTTTCATTTATCTATTATGTCAAGCAGAATTTGTATTATATTATTTTGGGGCTTAATGGTCTACTTTCAATGTTTTTACATAGGTTGAGTCAAAGCTCAAAGAGACAACTAGTAAGCTTGAGCAGCAATTGAAGGAGGAGCAAGTTGCCCGCCAAAAGGCAGAGGAGAAGGCACGGGAAGCTCAAATGAGGTCAAATGATGAAATTCGTCAACTTAGAGAGAATCTTGAGAAAGCGAAGAAGGAAACCGAGGAGCTCCGGAAGCAAGCTGAAAACCGGTGTTCTATTCTCTGACCAATCTTCAATCATTTGTGAGCACGGTATGTGCAGTCATGTCAAGAATGCCTAAGATTGTTTTATCTTTTCACTGTTTTTCTTACGCTGATGTCAATATGTTCACACTGCAAACATCTGCATTGTTATCTAGTGATTTTTAAATGTTTTATTCTCTGTAAAATGCAAATTTCCACCATGCTATCTCGAACAACAGTTGAAACTTGTATTAGTGTTATTTAAATATGGATGTTATAAGTTTACAATTAACTTTAGATTTCTTGCGGTTGCTGGATGAACCCTAAAAATATTTTGCTGTAAGCCTGTATGACATTTCAAATAGTAATAAGGTTATTGGTTGCAGTTGATATTTATAGTTGTTATAAGAACTGACCCATGCTAAAGACATATGAGGAAATCACTTGTTAAATGAAGTGCAGACATATTGATGGATAAACTAGTTTTATTTTAACAAAATAAAGATTTACCAACAAAAGTTTGTTTTCCGAATACAAATGCTCAGCCTCAATGTCAAATTGAATTATTTTTTATGGTCCTGAAAATATGAAATATGATTTCTGGTTTTGATTTTACAATACCAACTGCCGAAACCTATTTTGTTTTTGTATAAATTTAATAGAAGAAAAAGAAATCTTTGACAATAAATGTAGAATAGTAGAAACAAAAGAAATATTTGTGTATGGGGCTGTAGCACAAGTTGAATTACAGCCACAATTAACTTGAACATGCTAATGGAGGTGTCAATAAATTAATATTGCGTGTAAAACATGTCTAGCTGAGGTAAGATTTGTTATTACTTTCTTTTTTATAAGGTTATTAATAAATTAATTAATTAATTTAAGTTGGCTTGAAAATTAATCTACCCCCACCATACTTTGCACTGAATTTTTCACCACTTCTGATGTCACCTGTGGAAAAAAAATACCAGTTGTTATTATCTCCTCTTAAAGAAGCAGATCACTACCCGGAAAGCCAACAATTGATTATTTTTTTAACATATTATATCAAAATTTCGTCATCACCAAAAGCTTCGAATACCCCATAAAGGAACAAATCTAAAGACAAATCGAAATCATATCTTAAATTAAAATATATTTTTTGAACTTTGTGATGATTGTCAATTTGAGTTGGACATGGTGGTGGGGGTGAACCGGCAACATGGCTGACCTCGACCAATCACAAACCGCATAGCCGACTATATAAGAGTTTTCTATACTTATTTCATTGCCTTATCTGGTTTGACAATGACTTGTTGATTATAAACGATGACGTATTCAATGACCATAGATGAAGCTGTGGGTGATAGGCGATGGTGATTGAACTAAATAGGGGGGATTTACCACTTTTAAAATATCTGGTGGTGAAAAATAATTTACCCTGAACCAAAATTTTTTTGAAGAGCAGGCCATGCAACTATGTCATGCAACGATATTCATCGCTCCTTACTCACAGAGAAGGCGGCTCTTCTGGCATTCAAAAGCTCCTCAGTTTTTGGCATGAGGCTGTTGATATCTTCGATTCACTGCTGTCAAATGCCTTCTTTCTGATGAGTTAATTACCTTTCAGTGAAACTGCCTTGAGTGCAATATCGCCATTTATCGTGATAATATGACTCTGGTTCCATTTTTCAAGACCCTGGAAAACCGTGATGAGTTAGTTGAGCTTGAGTCGGCAGGCATAATTTAAAACAAATTTAATGCCCAACTATCTATCTGCAGTTTTCTTAACTAATTCTAAAAAGATAACACGTTTTTCCCTAAAGAAAGGTAAAATTTTTAGTGGAACCAGAAATTTTCTAAAAATCAAGTATCTAATAGCTATATTTTTTATGATTATAATTTTTAATGATATACAATTATTGAGAAATATCCAAACAAATTGGGTGTTCAAGCATCTTTTATGGCGTTGAAGCCCATGAGGGAAGACTAGATCAATGTTGTGTGTATATATTTTTATAATAAAACTATATATACCCATTTTTTATACACAATTTATATACACAAATGAGGTGTTATCATGTGATTGGATGTTTCTTTATCATATGATGACACATGTTTTAAAATCACCTAATTACAGGATGACACATTACTGTTTACATAAATTGTGTATAAAAAATAGATATATATAGCATTGCTCATATTTTTAAGTGTATAATTGGAAATTTTATTTTTAATTTAAAATTATTTAATTATATGAAAACATATTATTTATATAATTAATTATATACTAAAAAATATACACACATAATTTTATTACTATTAAAAATGAGTTTTCTCTTAATAATAATAATAATAATTAAATTAAGCATTTTATGGTGGCCTATATAATTTTAACAACATTCAATGGTTTATGAGACTATAATCAAACATCTGAAATGTCAGGAGAGCCGTTACTGCTAACTTCTGAACACTTTATACATCTTGATGCTATTTGGATTAAATTAGGGGTAAAGTGATTTTTCATAATTCGGGTTAAATTAGGTGTGAATTTGACCGAATCAAGCTCAAATATGACACAACTCAAATTTGGCTTGGTCGAAAAATGACCAGCTCAAGCTTGCAGGAAGTGTTATTCGAGTTTGGGCTCACAATTAAAGGAAGAGTTCTAAGTTTTTTTTCAAATTCGACAGTGTATACGAGCCCAAATGTACTTGTGCTTGACTAAGCCCAAGCCAAGTTCCATTCACAAGTTTGGTTGAAGAAGTGCAGGATCCATTATGTCTTGAAGGCCACTGCACATTAAAATAAACTCTCAAACAAGTACCCATCCCAATCCATAATGATATACGAGAAGACAAAACAAACAGGCTTAAAGATTTTCATAACTTGAATGAAATAATGCAGAACAATGATCATTTTTATGGGACACCTTTAGTGTTGATTGAAGATGACCCTTGCCGCAGAATATTTGAAGTTGGCAGATTAATCCACCAAAAGTTCACTGACATGATAAATAAAATGCATGTGAAAATTATCAATACATTAAAAAAATAGGATATTAATTAAAATAAGCACAAAAATTTTTGGCTAAATTCTTTTTAGGCAAACTTTTAATGAATTTACCTTTTTAAGCAAATTTAATTTTTATTTCAATAATACCCCTCTCTATTAATTACCTTTTTTTTTAGTATGATTTTTCATTAGCAACCTTTTCTTTTGGAGCATACTCCTGCATCATCACATTGATAATAAGCTTAGTAATTTATAAATCGAACATTCATAAACTTATTCAAAAACAGATTGATTTTTAGTGTGATTGTTGATATATATAAATCGGAACAAAAAAATGAATATAAGTGCGAAGAGTGCATGTGCAATGCGAAAAGTGCGAGAGAGAAAGCAGCGGTGCGAAAGGTGTGAGAGAAGTTGCATTGCAAAAATTGTGTGAATTTATGCATTAAAAAATTGAATGGAACTGTTGTATGAAAACACTTGTCATTGATGTTTTGAATAAGGTAGCTTTGGAGGCAAATGAAAATATTTATTACAGTTTTGCCCTTGATTTATAAACAAACCACACTTCCTTACTTGTTTGATTCAAAAATTAATTGATTTTAAACAAACTACACTTCACTTGTTTGAATTGATTGATAAAAAAAATGGTAGGGGTGCTATTCATGCTTGGATTTGGTGGGCAATAACTTAACGAAGATGATAATAATTTAAAATATATTAATAGAGTTCAAACATTAGTTTCAGTTAATAGGAAAATCAATTATGATGGATTTGTAGAAGTAGTATTTTCTTGTTTGGATATCAATCGAAGTTATAATGAGATAAAAATTTATATATCAAACTCAATAAAGTTCACTGATTTGTCATATTTGTTAAAAGATGACTATGATATTTGGATGATGATGAAGTTATTTAGGTCATGCAAAAAGTCTTTCTTATTTCTTGAAGTGGTGACATACCGAATTGAAGTCGGAACCAATTATGAACAACAACATCTAGAACCAGAACAAGGGTTTCACCAAGGGGTTTATTGAAACCACTCCATTGAAGTTCATTCATCAAATAACATATATATGCAACCGGAAAGTGTGCCCAAAAATAATAGAGTAAATGTAAACTTTCCTCATAACGGTGTTGAGATTGGTGTTGATTAGAATCCTTGGTCTCAAGATTGGGCATATGGTCAAAGAGGCCCAAAACTGCTATGAGGTACACCCAAAGGATGTTATCAAATGAACGATTCACTAATAGATTATTTTCACTCTGACAAAGAAGACGAATATGGTGGTTCTGATGATAGTGGTGGTGATAATGATGATGGTGGTAATGGTGGTAGTGATTTGGTGGTGTTGAAGGCAGTGATGATGCAGGGGTTGGTTCATCAGGGATAACACATAAAAGTTCAATCCACATTGTTCCAATGCATCACGGTTCCAATCCCGTTAATGTGTAGGTTCCAAATCCATTTTTTGGTGGTTCAAAGACTTATAGGATGTAGAAAACAAGGGAATTGAAATTCACACAACTGTACCACGAGATGGGAGATTTAATTGAAATTCACGGTTCCAAATCCACGAAAGATCAATTTGTTTATAAACAAGTTTTAATAGATACATTACATAGGGATGCATTGGAAAATGGTTATCAAATTTTAATAGATGGGTTTGCATTTTCTCCCTTATTGCTTCACCGACGATTAGAGTTGGCCAATCTTCTCCCTCTTATCTCCCAGATAAGGATGAATTGTTAGTCATCTGGAAGTTGATTGATGATTCGTTGGTTGATCCCCACAAATTGAGTATAGATCTTTGGCCCTAAATGCTTTTAATGTGAAAAGACATTTCGGCGACAACACTTCTTTTCTCCGAGGCCAGATTTCAATAGATCATTTGAAAATTTGAAACCTTAGTAAGGAAATACAACTTTTCAAAGTTTAATCATGGGGAAACTGTTAGTTTTATAAACTAAGCGGGGAAAGTAATATAAATTTTTAAGGTTTTAAGGTTTAATGGTAAAATAACAATTTTATCCTTATATTTAATATAAATTCTAACAGAAGTTAGTCTATGGGTTGGTGTTTGAGATTTTGAACTACCATAAATATGTTTTTGAGATTAAACTAAAACTTGGGTGAAAAATAATCCTTTGACCTTTTTTTTTTACTATACTATATGTAAAATATTAATAAAATTCTAAAAATTTTGTTTGACTTATAGATTTTATTATTTTTTACTTTCTATATTTTACTAGTACACACCTTTAAACCCTTTAAGTTTTTCTTTTAACTCTATTAATCACTATAGAAGCGGAAACGTCCAAGAGTGCTTTAGCCATTAAATCCGACATCTTTTATTGAACTAAGCAAGGGTAAGTTAGTAAATTTGTATAAATATTAAATTTTAAACTAGTAGACTTACGCGATGTTAAAGTTTGAGGTAGGCTTGGATTCGAGCCGAGCTCGAGCTCGGCTAGAACGAACTCAAAACGAGCTGGCCCTAAGCCAGCTTGAGCTCAAGCCAATGTTTTCGAGCTCGAGCCGAGCTCAAGCTTAATTGTCAAAGTTTATAAATTAAAATTTTGGATACAAAATAATATTGTTTTGACTAATATGTATTAAAACGACATCGTTTTAATAACAAATATTCAAATTCGAAGCAAGCCGAGCAGAACTCGAGCCGAGTTCAAGCTCAAGCATTATGAGCTCGACGAGCCCGAGCTTGAGCTTGAGCTTGAGCTTGACGAGCCCGAGCTTGAGCTCGAGCTATATTATTCTTAAGTTGAGCCGAGCTTGAGCTCGGTTCGGCTCGAATCCAGCCCTAGCTTTGAGGGTAATTTTTATGATATTTGTAAAAGTGCCATGCTTTGTCATTAGCTAAATTGTAGGGGAATCTATGAAATTTCTCAATCTATAAAAAATTATCTGAAATAGAAAATCCCATAAAATATTTAAATATTTTTTAATAAAAACGGAAAACGAAGAGTCCCGCCCTTTTCTATTTATGACTTAAATTTCCGAGTCTCTCTTACAAACTCTTCATCTTCTCCCAGTTCCTCTCCCTCTCGCTGTTCCTCTTCTCAAGTAAGTAATCTCGCAGATCATTTTATTTTATTTTACTTATTTATTTTTGAAAATGATTTAATCCTCGATGACTTGCTTTGCTATTTCATGTTGATTTCGATTTTGGACAGGCTGTAATTTTTTTGAGTTATGCTTCTCCAGTTGAGTTGACTCGTTAATATCAATTAATTGTTGACAGCAAACGTGTATGTACTTTAATAATGATTTGTTTCATTCACGGAAATTAAATATCTGGAGTAATCGTGATTCTAATTTTGTTATTCTTGCTGTTCAAATACATTTATGATCGTTTTACTGTACCGGGAAAATTTCCCAGCATTGATACTGTACCTGTACTCTAGGTTTGTGAGGATCCAGAACTAGGACTGTATTTGAATGTTGTTTTTATACCTTTATTTTACAATTTTTTGTAAACAAACTGATCACTAATGAAGCATGCAATGGACGGATAAGGTTAGATTTAATGTAATTGTTGAGGATGAGTCGTGTTGTGGAATACTAGTTTGGGTTTTATATTTAGTTTGTATATCAAGTTACAGATAGGAAGGTGGTTGGAATAGTGAATTTTGGTGGAAAGTTGGACTGCGGCTAGAACAAAATCTTGGTTTATAGATTGATCGGAAGTGTTTTGATGTTTTTGAGTTGCAGGTGAAATAATTTATCCTTTACAGAATGAGTGGAAGTGCAGTAGATCGTATAATAGATGGTGATTGGGAGCTCCCTTCCCTATCCAGTGGAGAATGGACTGTGGTTTTAGTTGGGCGTACTGGCAATGGAAAAAGTGCCACCGGGAATAGCATTCTTGGAAGAAGGGCTTTTAAGTTTGGGGCTAGTTCATCTGGTGTTACTAGTACATGTGAGTTGCACAGAAGTTAACTGAAAGATGGCCAGATCATTAATGTTATTGATACTCCTGGTATGTTAACCTGGATTTGATTGTACAATTTACTACTTTCATCTTGCATTTGAAATTAATTCATCTAATAAACTAATGTCGTGAGTCGTTGCAGGGCTCTTTGTTTCTTCTGATGAATCTAAATTTATTGGGAAAGAAATTGTCAAATGTATTAAGCTGGCCAAGGATGGTATCCATGCTGTCATTGTAGTTTTCTCAGTGAAAACTCGTTTTTCACATGAAGAACTTTCTGCCTTACACAGCTTACAGACTTTGTTTGGAAGCAAAATTATAGACTACATGATTGTGGTCTTCACCGGTGGGGATGAACTTGAATATGATGGGAAAACATTAGAAGAATATTTGGGTCACGATTGTCCTGATCCTGTAAAGGTTTCTTTTTGAACTTAAGTCTGATTTGTTAGCATTTTGTTTATTTCATAAAGGTCTATGTGTAAGAAATTTCTGATATACGCTAACATTAATTATGTTTTGATTTCATAAAACTGGGTAATTGAATAGTCTATTGTTAATTTATATATAGGTTTGAATGATCAATAAAAACATGTTCAATACACTTAAAAGTTATTGGTGTAAGTGAATGCTCTAGTGTGGGTCTTCGGTTATTGGATCTTTAATAAGAGGCTCCATACAGTCTCTTATAAATTCACTAAATCTCCACTTCAAAACTTAATTTTGATATGTTTACCCATTCAAAGCTATCATAGGGAGGTTTTTGGAGTGAAAGCCCTATTATAACATGTTTTCAAGTTTTAGGTGATTTCTTAAGATCTTTTTTAACTTGAAAAATATTTAAAACCAAGCTCTTCAATTGCACAAATAATTTGCTCAGATAGGTAAAAATTTTTTATAGCCCTTACCTGGCAATCAACAAAATGGCTTTATTTTTTGCTCATTTTTCTTATTCTCATTTATAGAATTAAAATTGGTTGTTATAAATACTGCAAAAAATACTCATGCTTGTTGATGCTCAGGGAAAGGTCAACCTGTGGCTACAAATTAAGGCTTTGCCTCTACAAGCAGTATGAAAGCTTTATCTAAAAGTATTATGCTTTACCTTGTAAAAAGTTATGAGCACATTTGATATTGTTTTTAAACTATTTTATTTGGTTGTCATATGTTTTCTAGTCTGAACATCTTTAAGCTTTATGATTCTTTAAATGTTCACTAATTCTAAAAAATAGGGCTAATATATGCTTTTTTTTCACATTTATAATTAACATTGTTTCAGGATATTCTTGCTTTGTTGTAAAAATCGGCGAATGCTTTTTGATAACAAGACTAAAGATGAAACCAAAAAAGCTACGCAAGTTGGAGAGCTTCTTTCCCTTGTTAACAGGGTCATAGCTCAAAACGGTGGGCAACCATACACAGATGATATATTTGTTGAATCGAAGGTGACTTTGTTCACAATTTTATCTACTCCTGCAGTTTGTAGTAAATATGTCCTGATACGTTTTCATTTGACAAACAGAAGGGCGCTTTGAGACTTCATGATCAGCAAGTGGAGGTTAATTCCCTAAAAGGATATTCTGAATTAGAAAGATCATATGAAGACCAGCTCAATCAAATTGCTGAGATGGTAATCTTGTTGATCTCTTTTCCATGTTTGAATTTTAGCATGTGCATTTGTGCTCTGATATCCTAAATTGTATACTTGCAAACGAAGTAAAGCTACAATTGCGGCCTTTCCGAATGAAGCCCCTAGAAAGATTAAACTTCATATGTACCATTTGATTGAACAAAAATCTTTTATAAAGCCATGTTTGCACATTCTTAAATTTTTTTTGGATATTCTTTTACTTTTTGACTTTCAATGAATTAAGAAGTGGTAATAGTACCTTCTGTAGTTTTCTCATATTGAATTGCATCGTATGCCTAATCGTTATTGTCAAGCATTTTATTGTATTTACTATTTTATTGGTAGGAATTATGGTCTCTCATCATATGGGCATGATTAAAAGTTATGAGCAACCTTTATGAAAACTAAGTAGACAAATTTAAATGGAATGACTTAAAACATTTTCTTCTGAAGGTACAATTCGAATATAAAACTAATGCTGTAATTACTTGGCTATTATTTCCTATTTCCACTAATCTAAATTATGGCAAGGCCTTGGAATGTTCTTGGAAATCAGTGAGATCCTATGTAAACATATTCTACGCTAATGACTCATGTAACATATTGCGATTTGATCTATTTTCTGAGGATATTATTGCAATTTTAGCTTCAAGAATCTTCTTATTGGATTATAACAAATATCTTTGAGGTTGTAGTGAGGCTGATTCAATTTTTTTTTTTTTTTAAAAGGAGGGCAAGATGTTTGTGCAAAAGTTTAGAATTTGTTGAAACATAATTTGTTTGATTGACTTCAGTCTGATACAGGCATTGCCTATATAAATGAGATCTTTTTTGGTGGGAAAATCATGGTTGTCATTAAAATTTATGCTGAAAACTGTGGATGTATTTGTTTGAGATCCCATGTATTTGTTCTCTGTAGTCCCCTGGTGAAGTATGATTGTAAATTTATGATTTATATTTCCAGAAATTTTATGGGTTGTTTTGCTCAAGCTCTGATATTCTAATATGATTAACAATGGCTGTAGGATTCCAGGGTCCTCCAACGGTTTTAAAGTTGGGAATTCTGTTTTCTTTCCCTGTTCATCTGCCCTTTTAGTTTATGTTTTTCATTTGTCGATAATATTGTTGTTCTTCTGAGGTTTAATGGTAAAAATAGTAAGCTTGAGCAGCAATTGAAGGAAGAGTTTGTTGCCCGCATTAAGGCAGAAAAGAAGGAACGAGAAGCTAAAATGAGGTCCAACGATGAAATTCGTAAGCTTAGAGAGAATCTTGAGAAAGCGCAGAAGGAAGCCAAGGTGCTCCGTAAGAAATCTGAATACCACTGTTCTATTCTCTGATCAATCAACCAACCATATCGAATGACTATTTTGGTTTGACTTTGCTTAAAAAATATATTTTAATCCCCTAATTTTGAAACTATTTTTTGAACGCTAAATGATTATTTACTTACTTTTAGACGGGCAGTTCATGTCATCCATACGTATTCGTATTACATCAATTCAAATTTCATATTAAAGGCTTTTAACTTTAATCTGATTTAATTTAGAATCGTGTTAAAATTTTTTAATTCTAATCTAACCTGTTAATAATCAAGTTGACCCAATCTAACTGAAATTGATCTAAAATTATTTATTATTTTTACTATCTAAAGTATTTTTATTATTTTAATTTCTCCACTAAATTATCTCAACTTACTATTAATAAAACACGCAATATAACATTTTATCTTATTAACAAATAGTTTAAAAATTTATATATTACGATTTTTAAAACAAGTCAATAATTTGATTAGTTAAACTAAATTTTTACTACTTAATAATAAAATAAAATATTTAAATAAAAAAATAATATGAGTAATTATAATTTTATAAAAATACAACTACAAGTAATATGTAAATATTTAAAATTTTTAATATAAATATATAATATGTAATTATAATTTGAATAAGACCTTTAAAATACATATATAATCTTACTAACCAAATTAAACTTTTACTACTTAATAATAAAATAGATATTTAAATTATAATATGAGTAATTATATTTATGTAAACATAGAACTATATATAATTTATAAAGATTTCAACTGTTGTTAATATTGTTTTTCAATATTGTTAATTTATGTCGTGTCGACTACTTTTGTGTGAATTTTAACAGTATCTAATTTAATTTCGAGTCATATTAGGTTGACTTGAAATAAATTGTGTCAAAAAATCAACCCTAACCTAATATTTTTCGTATCGTGTCATATGAGGTTAATAAATTGTGCTGAAAATTGACAGTTCTACTTGTTTTCCCCTTCATTAGTGAGACTCAATAACAGAAAAGGCATTTATGTTAGGCCAAAGGACTAGTTCCGACCCAAGGTTTACTGAAATGATAAATTTTCATCAGTTAACTTTGAAAAATCTAAATACTCATCATTCTGTTAAAATTCATTATTATAGTTAACAGTAAAAATGTTATTTAGTTAAAAATATTAAAAAACTAAAAATTTATCACATCCCCCCCTCTCCCAAGATTTAAAAATTTAACAAATTTCCTCCTGTCAAAGTTTAAAAAGTGATGATTTCTCCCCTATGACTTTTCTTTCCCTTATTTGGTGACAATCTCTATTTTGGTTGATAACTGATCTTCGCTAGAATCTTCCTCTCTTGTCGATTTATCACCGTCACTATTCTATTTGCTTAAACAAAGATAGATTCATCTTCATCTGAAGAGGAGACGAAATGAATAATCTTCTCGTCACCGTCCTAGTAAGTTAAAACTTACTAGGACCAAATGAATAATCTGAAATTATTATTTTTATGTCTATATATTTTGAAAACTTATTATTCTTAATAATTTGCAATATTAAATTTATATTCTTAATTTATTGTGTTTAGTTCAATTAGCAAGGGATATAATTATCATATATATTTAAAATAAGATAGGAGAGATTATTCATATATTTAAAAATTTTGTAAATTTTATCTTATTTTAAAATTATCACATATTTAAAAAATTTTCAAATATAATCTTTTTTAAATCTCATAACTTTTATATTTGTCAATTAAGTCTTATATTTTAAATCACTTTATTCGGTGAGGTGCTTTTGCACAGTGGATCGCTATCGTAGCATTAAATGAGAAAACTAGCATGAATTGTCAAAATAATATGATGTTTAGCCGCACTTTCTTAAAAAAAAAAAAAAACAATTGTATTTGATATTTTATCAATTTCAATTATTTAATCTGCAGTTTTCTTTACCAATTCTAAAAAGATAAGATATTTTCTCCAAAAAAAAAAAGTTTCTAGGGGAATAATATAATTACTAAGTTCAATTAATAAATTATATGGATAAGGTTTGGCCTTAAAACCTTTTTCACCCCCTTGTTGGTGTAAATTGTCATTTTACTCCAATTTTTTATTTTTCGAACTCATTATATAACCTAAATTTGAAAAAGTAAAACCAACCCTTTAAATGTCAAAATTACATAAGAATCTATTTATTCTTTTTATTCATGCTCCCCCATCTCTTTCTCTCTTTGGTATCAATGACTTTTTTAGGTAAATAATTCAAATCAAAATTTTATAAATATGACAAAAATTCGAATCTAAACTTTTTCTTTGAAAGTTTTAATACTTCATCGATTTTATTAACTATTGATATTTTTTCTAGTGTCAAAGGTGTAAAAATATATATTTAGAAAAAAAACTATAATTTTTAAACTTTTATGAATGTTAATAAATTTTAAGGGATTTTTGGAAATTAAAAAAATTGTTTTGAAAATTTTAAAATTTTAATGTACTTCTTGATAATTTAAAAAGAGAGTTACACTCTTAACAAACTAAACATAATAAAATAAATTAGAGATATAAATTGTTGAGGTATAATTAATTTTGAAGAAGTAAAGTCGTGATTGAGTGTTCAAAAAGATTTTAGGATTGATTGCGAGTTTTTAGACTTTTTAAACATAAATTATCATATTTAAAATGTTTAGAAATGATATGTGATAAAATTAATATTTAATTTTTTAAAAATTATTATTTTGCTTTTAATTCATTATTTTTTAAATAGAGTTTAATTTTGAGTAAGAAAATATTATTTATATAATTTAGGATGGGAAAATATTTTTAGGCAAAATTATAGTGGGAAAATGTGATATACTTACTGTGAAATATCCTAACAAATTGGCTCTTCTTTTGTGGCAATGAAGCCCATGAAAGCGGCTATATAGAATTTGGTTTTATTTAATAATAATAATAATAAAATAAAAAAGAAAAGGGAAGTTAAAGAACTCACAAATTGTGAAGGCCTAATATTGGTTTGTTTAACTTTAATTCGTAATATTGTTAATAAATAATTAAAAATCTTTTAATTTCGTGTATTAAATTATTGATTTTCTCCAATAATTGTAGTATAATATTGACTCTATATTAATATATTCATATTTTACGTGAAAATAAATATATAATTACCCAAAAATGTGATTTTAAACCTAAATTAGATTGATTGATTTAATCGATCCAATGAAAATTTGATGGGCTTGATTTAGGGTTTGTCACTGCTTTGATGTCAACATGATATTTCAATTTTTTTAAATTATTGGAAACCATATCGCAATGCTCTATTTGGTCTCCAATTTATTTGGTTATATATTTCTCACTTTTTTATTTAATTTTAATTTGGGTCACAATTACTCTATATTTGTGTGTAAACTAAGTTGATGCCTTGATTTAATTGGTTGGTCCGGGTCAAGGCACTCTCCAGTTGAATACTTTGCTCAAAAGAGATGAAAGTAGTCATAAGGCTTGCGGAATTTATTGGGTATTTTAGTAATTTTATAGCATTTTTTCGCTTGAAAATAATAAATTCCATTCATAATATGCGTTAACATTAATTATAATTTAGAGCTTAAATTGATCAATAAATATAAACTCACTACAATTTATGTATGATATGAGTAAGGACATCAATACAAGTTTAAAGTTTATTAGACTTTTAATAGGAAAAATATAAGCAAAATTAGAATTTCTCATCCAAATGCAAAGTTATAAAACTTGATTATTTTACCAATTTCTATTTAAACACATCATGCTATAAAATACCATAATTTGAAAATTAGGAATATAGATAAACTTGTTTGTGTCATTTAGTTAGCGAAAATTAATTCAGAAAAGATTGATTATCAATAAGTTACGTTTATTTTTTTTATAGAACCGTTATGCAGAGTGAGGTGTCAAGGAGTTACGTGTTTTTTTTATTTACTGGAGAAGTGGACCTGTCTTTCTTTTATTAAAAATAAAATTGGTTAATCAGACTCTCCTATAAAAAACTCAATAACCAATTATCAACTCACACTTACAACCCAAATTTAACAATTGCAATATAAAGTGTATTAGTCTGCTTCTAAATGATGACATCAGACTCATAAAATAAACTCTTTCTAATCTACACATTCGCCTAATTTTATTAAATGATAAAAATTTAGTCAATATATGTATACATTATTCCAACATTCTCCCACTTGGATAATATTGATTAAAGGTTTATATATATCTTTGATAACATTGATTAAAATTTTATATTTATATGTATATATATTAAGAAAATAATCCCTTAAAAAAATTCAAGTAAATGGCATTTAATTATTCTAAAATGGCCACTAATTTGCAAAAATACAACATAATGCAGAAATAACACTTCAATCTAAAACAATTTTGTCATTACAATTGTCAATAATAAATTAAAACAATCTTTGTGTTTCAAAAATAACACAAGATATCTATAATTATAATTATACCACATGGACCTTTAATTATGACAAGAATAACATCCAAATGTGATCATATAAATATATACTATTACCTGTTAATCCTCTTTATAATTTTTCTTTAATCATTATGTTTCAAAGGAAATAAGAGAAACCTCATAACTCTAAATAAAGTCAACAACTTCCAACAAAGTTTGCACATTTTACTAATAATATAGAGATGTACAAACAAATGTTCATACAATTGTCATACTTAAGATTATCCTTATTCTTGAGATACATGTTGTATATAACAATATGTACGAATATATGCGCACATATTTAATATATTTGTATCAATCAATAGACATCATACAAGAAATATGTATGAATGTTTAATCACAATAAACTTTATTAAGACAACAAAAAATACAGTAATGACTCCTCCCACTAATTTAGGTATCAAAAGATTCCAGAACACTCATATCTCTACATGTTTAAAAACAATAGGTCTTAGTCCTTTGATTAGGGGATCCACCAACATGGAGTCTGTACTTATGTATTTTACAACAATATCACATTTCTTGACTAGATCTTTGACTGTCAAATACTTTATTTCCATATATTTTGATTTACTGTTAATTTTGTTATTTTTATAAAAGAATACAACTTCATTATTATCATAGTAAATCATTAAAGGCCTAGACATAAAATCAACCACCTGATGCTCAATAATAAAATTCTTCAACCATATTGTTTGTATGATTGCTTTATAGACAGAAAAACAAAATTTTTCAAACATATACATGGTTGAAAACGATATCAAGGTCCGTTTTGCACTTTTCTATGCTATGACCCTACCAGTGAGCATGAACATGAATTCTGAAGTGGACTTATAACCATCCATACAATCACTAAAGTCTGAATCAGAATACCCCATTACTTCAAGATTCTTAGCCCTTTTGTATACCTACTTGAAATATTTTGTTCTTTGTATATACCTCATAACTTTCTTGGCTACAACCAGTGACTAGTACATTGATTGGAAAGATAATGACGAAATACTTTCACAATAAATGCAATGTTTGGCCTAGTACAGACTTGAGCATACATCCAGCTTCCAATTGCACTTGCATAAGGAACATAAGACATAAATGCCCTTACACATCATTTCAAGGACATTACTTAATATTAAGCTTATCTCCTTTCACCATAGGTACCTCACCACCTTTATAATTGTGCATATTAAACTTCTTAAGTACTCGTTCAATGTAAGCTTTTTGCGATAATCTCAATAACCTACGATTTTTGTCATGGTGAATCTCAATATAGAGGATAAAAGATGCTTCTCTAAGATCTTTCATATCAAAAATCTCAAACAAAAGTTGCTTCGACTCATGAAGCAAATTACCATCATTGCTAGCCAACAAAACATCATCAACATAAAGGACTAGAAATATGAATCTCCTCCCACTAATTTTGATATATACACACTGATCAAACTTGTTTTCAAAAAATTGATATGAAGTTATTACCTCATCAAACTTCAGATACCACTATTGAGATGTTTGTTTCAATCTATATATAGATTTCTTTAGCCTATATATTGAATGTCATTTTCCTTCAACTTCAAAACCTTCTGACTGTTTCATATAGACTTCTTCATAAAGATTTTCATTCATAAAAGTTGTTTTCACATCAATTTGGTGAAGCTTTAAATCCAAATAAGCCACTAAAATCCATAATAATTCTAAATAAATCTTTAGTGGACATAAGGGAAAACATCTCATTGAAGTCTATACCTTTTTTCCATGTAAAACCTTTAGTAACCAATCTAGGTTTAATTAATCAGTTATGCACTTAAAGTCTTTCTTGGTCTTGAAAACCTATTTACAACCAATAGGTCTAACCCTATCAAGTAACTCCACGAGATCCTATACACCATTGTCGTTTATAGACTACATTTCTTCCTTCATAACCTTAAACCATTTTTTCTGACTATAGGCAAGAAATGACTTCTTTAAAATTTACAAGATCTACAATCTGACTTATATCATAATCAAACTTACTAAGATAGACATAATAATCATCAGAGATAGCTGCTTGTCTCTATTTAGTTGATCTTCTAACTGAAATTACAACTGTTGGCTTATTAGGTACAATATCAAACACAAACAACGAGACTAATATAGGATCTGAAATAGTATCATTAGTTGCTTCATTTTAAATAGGCTCATTTTTTGAAGGATTCTCTAAATCTTGTTGTTTAGACTCTTCAACGGGAGAGGTAAAGTACCACTAGATACATTAGTCAATGGCTCCGATCTATATTAACCTTCTTAAAATTCCTTCAATAGTTGAAAGCTACTACCTTCTGATGAGTCTAGCTTAAGAAATTTAATTGTCGTTGACTCAACTACTCTAGTATTGTGAGACGGGTAATAAAATCTGTCATTTGGAATGTTCAGGATAACTAATGAAATATCCCCAAACAATCCTAAGTATCAATTTCTTTTTATTAGGATTAAAAAACCCTTACTTTAGTTGGACAACCCCAAATTTAAACATGCCTTAAACTAGGTTTTCTTCTTGCCTAAAGCTTAAAAGGAGTTTTGGGTACTGATTTGGAAGGAGCCCTATTCAAAATTTATAATGTAGTCTTAGTAGTTTCACTTCATAAATACTCCAGCAAATTAGATTTACACATCATACTTCTAACCATATTCTTAAGGGTGTGATTATATCTCTCAACTACACCATTCTATTCTTGAATCCTAGGCATAGTGTATTGAGAAACAATTCTATAATCCTGCAAATACTTGGCAAAATGACCCATTTATTATCCTGAATCATTATATCTACCATAATATTCTCCACCTTGATCAAACCTCACAACCTTGATGACTTTTCCAATTCGTTTCTCTGATTTTGTCTTAACAATCTTGCACTTCTTAAATGCACTAAATTTCTCTTTAATTAAAAAAACATACCTATATCTAAAATAGTCATCAATAAAGGTGAGGCAATACATATTACGACATAAGGTGGATGAATAAGGCCTACTGATATTTGTATGAATGAGCTCTAAAAACTCTTGACTCCTAGTTGAATCATATTTATTAATCTTTGTTAATTTTCCTCTTACATAATGAACACAGGTCCCCAGATCTTGAAAATCCAAAGGTGAAAATTTTTTATCTTTAATCAATCTGTCAACCCTCTCTTTAGGGATATGCCCTAACCTTTAGTGTCATAACAAGGATGATTTCTCTCTAATAAAAGGTCATTTAATATTAACATTTTCAACATTCAAAGAATAATCAACACTATTGGGAGCCAAACAAAGTCTATATAAATTTTTAGAAAGAAAACAACTGCCAATAGATTATGAATTAAACCATAAATAAACATTTCCATTTCCAAACATAAGTTTATAACCAAATTTATCCAACAATAAAACAAAAATTAAATTCCTTCTAAAATAGGGTACATAAAAAGGGTTTTCTAAACATATTTCAAAATCAGTCTCTAATAACAATTTGACAGTGCCAACATAAATGACTTCAACATCAATATCATTTCCCACTTTAAGTTTGGTCTCCTTATTAGTTGGTTTGCGTTGGCTAGTTAGGCCTTGTAAAGAAGTAGTCACATGAACACTGACACCATTGTCAATCCACTAACAATCCTTAGACCCATCAATAAGATTATATTCATAACACACCTAGGCTAGGACATTACCTTGTTCTTTCTTCCTAGTTTCTAACCATGTCTTGAATTTCTTACAATTTGCCTTCATATAACCTCTCTTCTTACAAAAAAAACATTTATTCTTCATTTCTACTTTCATCTGAGAGTAATCTGAATCCATCCTTTTAAAATTGCCTATATTATTCATTGAAGCATGGGACTTGAATTTCTTATTTTGTCATTTTCCTTTAGATTGACTCTTAGATGTACCAACCAGATTTACAATTTCTAGCTTCTCTGATTTTAATTTCTACTCTTCAACCATACATCTGGTAATCAAGTTATTGACAGTCTAGTTCTCTCTTACAATATTTAAACTATTTTAATCTTACTAAACTTTGCAAATACGAAATTAAGGGTATAATAGACAATATAATTATCTTTAAGGGAATTATTATGATTCTTCAACTTTAATTGTATCCCTACAATCTTTAAAATGAATTCCCTTACCCCTTTAGATCTGTCATATTTAGTACTTAACAGCTCACTCATCAAATATAAAGCTCTAACATGATTGAAAACCTAACACCTATGCTCAATGATGTCAAGAAACTCTCTAGCATTTGTGGACTTTGGCAAACTACTTAAAAAATACTTAGCAATGGTCTTTTTCATAGCAATAATGATAAGTCTATTAGATCTTTCTCATTTACCATAACACTTTTTCTCAACTGTGGAACTTTCATCAGTTTGGAGGTTCATTGACTCACAAGGTCATATCAATATTAGCAATGCCCAATGCAAATTCAATGTCAAACCTCCATTTTTTAATATTACTTAAGAGCTCAAATATAGCATTGTTATTGTTCAATGTAACAGTAATTGAATTCACAAGTAAACAATATAACTGATTAAGAAAATGGATAATTAACCAATTAGAATAGCCCTAAGACCATATAAACTATTCTAAATTGAGATCACTATTTCATCACCATTAACTCACCTTTGGAAAAAGAAAATGGCATGTTATTATAATCCCAAGGCATAAGGTTATAAACCATATAAAGATCTTATAAACAAACAATTTTTGAAAGAAATATCCTCTTTGGGTAGATAAACTTTTTAGACCAATGTTCGTCATTTCTTGAAAGCACATATCGATTGAATAAATACAAACACCTTTGGATGTATTGGATCTATTCATGAATAGGAGCAATGTATTTCATATAATCAACCTTATGCTACCATTGGTCTTAATACACACAATAAACCCCCATTGGGTAAAAAATTACATGCATTAAAACTAAGAAATGTATCATTACTAGATGAAATGTTTCATGAGCTTCGATGAATGCACTGCTTTAGCAGTTAAACATTCTAACAACCTAGTAATTTATTCCTATGATACTAAGCAAAATTATTCTAGTAAAGATTTCATGAGATATTAATCATTATTATCTATGACAATCTTTTCTATTAAAATTGCATCAAGCACAATGAACAAATAACCATTTATGAAACTTTAATTCTCAAATTGTAGCAATTTATAGCAGAATAAAGTCATAGATGTATTATAAATGAAATATAATATAGTAAAAATAAGCATGTGCACTTCTAAAACACAAATAATCACCCACACGCACCACCACACGCCAAAGAACAACTTCCACATGTCGGAAAACACTTTCATGTGCTTTAAAATGTCGTCATGCACTTCTACGCATTGAGAAACTATGCTTACATGTCAATGACATACCATGAGGATAACCTATGCATAGGCTAGGGTTGGTTCGAGTCAAACCAATTTTTGGGTCAAGAAATTTGTTGACTGACCTTAGGTTGACCTATTGATGAGTCAACGTATTGACCTTTAATCACGGGTTTAGGTGATCCATTGACTCAGGTAATCAAGTTTTCATAACCCGATTGAGCTTGTGAGTTACCAAGAACCCTAACTGTTAGCTGATGACCATGATATTGAATTTAGCCTTTTTGGTTGACGATCAGTCCGATAACTATAAGGAAAATAATACCTAGACATTGATGACTTCAACCGATGCACTTTTGGCCGATGACAATGAGTGTATTGATTGAAATTGAAACTTGACCAAAAAGGTTTCCCAATGCATACTAGCTCAATTTCGGTCAATTGTCAATTGATTTTGGGTTCAAAAACATGTTTAAAATCATGTATAATCAACAACAAACATAAACAAATGATTTTCATGCCCAATTACTAACAAATTTAGCATAATTCACAGAACCCTAATTTCAGAATTTAGCCAAAAATAATCCAATTTCAAACACGTTTAAATATTTTATAGTCTAATGTAAGCAAAATTAGAATTTCTCATCCAAATGCAGAATTATAAAACTTGATTATTCTGCCAATTTCAATTCAAACACATTATGCTATAAAATATTGTAATTTATAAATTAGGTATATAGACAAATCTATTTGTGTCATTTGGTTAGCAAAAATTAATCCAGAAAAGATTAATTGTCAATCTTACATCAAAATCTTCCTTCTCAATTTTACAGAAGCGTTGTGCAAAATGGGGTGCTAAGGAGTTACACATTTTTTTTTATTTACTGAAGAAGGGACCATGCCTTTCTTTTATTAAAAATAAAATAGGCTAATTGGGTTCTCCCATCAAAAGTCCAATACCCTTATATCAGCCCACACCTACAACCCAAATTTATCAATTACAATATCAAGTGCATTGGTCTACTTCTAAATGATCACATTGGGCTCATAAAATAATTTTTTTCTAGACTACACATTCACTCAGCTTGATTCTAACAAAAAGGTCCAATAACCTACTATATGTCATTTTGTTAAAAGTATTAATGTCATTTTGTCTAAATATTATAACAAGGCTAAGTTTGGTTTGAATAATATTTTATTATTAAAAATAAAATATTATTACAGATATAGATTACTTAAAAGATTTTTGAATATGAATTATTATTATATTTGATAGAATTTAGTATGAATAAATAGTTATTTTATTTGAAAAATAGTGGTAGGTAAAAGAATACTAAAATGTTATTTTACTTAAATATTCTCGAAAGATTATTGGTTAAAAAATTAGTATTGTACATAATTAAACTAATATGTTTCACATTAAAAATATGTTTTGTATATTTTTAAAAATATTTTTCATTTTAAGAATATATTATAATTTTTTACATTGTCAAATTCTCACATTAATTCATTAAAATATATTTTCAAGTTGTTATCATATTGCTAGAGGTGGTCGGTGGCCTAGACCCCCTTTTTAGCCTGGCTAAAAAATAACATGACCCACTACTATAATATGCTAGGCATATGGACTAGTCAGATCATGTTTGGGGCTTGAAAACTAGACCTATGGGCTAACCCACAATGGTCTGCTATTGTAGAAGGCCAAAAAAAAAAAAAATTTTAAAACAATTGTTTGGGTGCAAACAATAGGGAGCCATTTTGCACACCAATGACTATTGAGGCTAGTAGTCGTTGGGTGGATAACCTAAAGACCATTGGATCTTTTATTTTATTTTTTTATTTATTTTTCGTTTCCTATATATACTACCTAATACCCATCCTAAATTCACAATATCACGTTACAATCCATCATGAAACACCTACATATATGTTCAATGGTAAAATAGTATTTTCCTATATAAGTTTGACATTGGTTGATTATGGCTTAGGATTGGATTAAAATTAAATAAGAAATACTTAATTTCAACCCTTGTACGACTATACATTTCATTATGTATGCTATACATGGCCTTCCATGTCAGGACATTGGGTAAGATGTAAGCAAATTTTAAACAAAATGCATGTTTATACATGAGGATGTACATCCATGCATACTATTATAGAATTTGTGTTTAATAAGGCATGTTTGTGCATTTTTGGAAGTTTATCCCATAATATTTGTGAGTGTTTCTATCTAGTGTATAAGCGTACTAGAAAGAAGAGATTTGATACTCTTATTTTTTATGACAAGCATAACTTTCTAGTGGAGTTAAGCAAATGAAAATAGTAGAGAGAATAAGGTTGCTTGATAGCAGATCTTCAATCACGTCAACAATCAAGTAAGTAGGAACTTTTAATGTTTTGTTATTGTGATCTATAGTTCGTGTATGAAAGAATATCTCATGGTGATGATCTGGATGTTTGATGAGTGTAATTGGTAAATAGATGTGATAAATAGGGTTATGAAAATTATATTATGTTTGGTGTTGTTCATTCTTGATTTAATGGTAATAAAGGATGACTAAACCAGGTATGTTAAGGTTTGATTTTCGGTTATATTATGATTGTTGAGTTAAGGTATGAATTATACGATGCGTTTATATGATTAAAAATGGTTGATGATGGTTAAAATATGCTTTAGGGAATCTGATATGTTTTGTTCTAATCCTGTAATGTATATACACATTATGAGCATTAATTTTACACATTTAGGACACTAGTAATGTGTTATGTTAATTGTTAAACTAATATAAAGGTATTAAGATTAAAACCATATATGAAATGAACTTAGAATACATTTTCCATACGTCATGTATGGTCATACTTCAGTTGTGCACAACTATGGCATGCTTGGAAATCATGTTTCTATACACCATGTATGCCCGTGCACATGATCGTGTATGCCCGAACATGGTTTATAATATTTTTCTAGTGTTTGATGATTGGATGTATGGAGGCCACACACACCCATTTGTATCCTTTTAGTTAGAACATAGTGTATGCTTGTGTATCCAATTGCATGCTTGTACATGATCAAATTACCAATTTACCCCTAGGTTTCGTGTATGACCGTGAAGGAGAAGAGCAATCATACATAAAGGAGGATGTACACCTGTATATTTGATTGTGTACACCTATTAGCTTGTGGTCGTACATAATAGAAACAGAAGGTTAAAAATGTTAAGTAAGGGTGAAGTGAAGTTTATGAATCTTTAAAACATAGAAAGTTTATAGTTATAGTACCTTGTCTCAAGGTCAAATTTATAAAAGATAAAGTATTAGACTAAGGTGAAAGTTGCTACTTGAGATTGCATGTATGCATACTATGACCATACCTTTGTTGGTTGACCATGGAACTAGTTCACTCATGAGTCAATATGAGTCATTAGGGTCATTATTGGGAGACACCTATGAGATACTCTTTATATTGCTAGTAGAAAGGGCATTACTCGTAGTAGGATATAATGGTTTATAATAAGACTTGATCACCAGAAGTAGGATATGGTAAGCCATAGTAGGAACGAGTTGTTGACATAGTCTAATAGTGGTGTAAAAAGTAGACTGTACCATAAGTTTACTAACATGGTCAAATTGTCTAATCCCTGTATTGACTTAGTCAAATTAACATGTCAATTATAGTTCAATTATACTATTACAATTAAGGTTAAGCTTTCACTTATGTTACTTTGAATTAGCAAGTCATTACAGTTAGGACCCAAAAGGATTGTATGTGATGTCATGAGATATCAAGATTATCGAGGCAAATTTAGGGGACCAAAGTAGATCTCAAGTTACTGTTAAGTATGAAAATGTTCACATTATCAATAGCTAGAGTACATAGAGTACTCTTGATGGCTATGCTATAGTGAACCTAATCGAGGTGAATAATAAAAATTATGAAAATATTTAGATAATGTTCTTACTTACTGAGTGATTATCACTCACATTCTTATTTTTATGATTTTGCAAGTGACAAGTAATAGTGACGATTGTAGTGCTAAGAGGCCAGTTGCTATGAGTTGCTATGAGGGGTCAAGTAATCAATTATATTTTTTATTTTATGTATTTGGACTTTTAGAGACGTGATGTTATGATGCTTTTTGAGTTTGAGAGAGTTATATTTTATATTGTGGATGATAGTTTTATTGTTACTTAATAGCTTTTGATTTCTTCCACATACTTATTTAATGAAGGGTGTTTAGTTATTATTATTTTATGTGTAGGTTATTGTATAGATTCAAGTGAATATGTTTGCTTAAATAACTAATTTAAGTACTACTTCCCTTTGAAAGGTAGTATTTCTAGAGAGGGTGTTACAAGTTGGTATCAGAGTATGATTTTGATACCTAAAGGATGTTTTAGGTAGAGTATAGTTAGAAAAGGCTCAGTAAGCTCCTCATGCTATGTTGACCGCACTTGCAACTGATCACTATAAGTTAAAGTTTTAGTTTATAAATTATCTACTTTATGAGAAATGTTAATAACTGATGTGAGTTTTAAAGATTCATAATGAGGAGGTGCAAATGCTTAAATGGAAATAGTTAAAGGGACTAATATGAGGCTTAGGATTTAGGGGCAACTCTCATAACCTTTCATTTTAGACTCAATGTTGCAGATGTGAGGAACTTGATCCGTGAACTGCTTAGGGAGCAATAATAGGGAGGTGCTCCAACTTAAGCTAATGAGTCAATGCAAGCGCTACTGACATAGGTGTCAAATAAAAGGATAACAGGAAAGACCCTGATTGTAGAAAGAACCCAACAATACCCAATTTATGACTGCTAGGGATGCATCAGTCGTAGAAATTTATAGATACCAAAGATCACATAATTGTTAAGGAGTGGCTCAAGATTACTGAAAGCACTTTGTCTCTATTTGAGATTATGGATATGAAGAAAATAAATTTGGTTTGTTTAGTTTAAAATTACTTAATTTATAATACCCAACCCTTCGAAGTTTAGCTAATACTCAAACTCATGCCACTTTTATGTTTAACTGGCATGTCTTTATGCCACTTTGAACCTTTGAGTTTTATTTTTAACTCTGTCCAGGAATGCTTTAGCCATTGATAAGCTCCAAGCAAGGGTAATTTAGTTATTTGGGGAGGCAGTTAGGATTTTTAAATAAGAGTCCAACTGCCAATCTAACTGTCTCTTATAACCGCCTTTGGCAGTTATATGAAATCGGGTCAAGTCGACCCGTCATAGGTGGACCCGTATCCAATATCTCCCACTCACACATGACGAAAGACCTGAATCAAATACTTAGCCACAAAAATCCTATATAGTAGTACGTTTCATACTTGCAAATATGTCGTGCGACCTCACGAGCAACCTGTACTTGGGAGCTAAATATTATGCATCTATTAGGAATAGCATAACCGCTTCAATCCGAATAAAACAAAAATAAAGTGTTAGGCTCGCAGCACCCCAAACTTACTAGATAACACTAGCTCCCTTTAATAATTCATTTTTCATTGTGTTATTTTCCTATGTATCCATGATCAAGTCCAATCTCCATATGAGTGACATGATCGGTTGGCTAATGGACACACGTAACATATAAGTCTTCCTCTTCTACTCGAAATTCTCAATTTAAACTTAGCTGTTTTTCTAGTCATATTTCATAGACTGAATCATGCGTGGCCATAGGTTCCAAGCGAAGATAGCAACATTAAGAGTAAATATTGAACAACAGTAAAAAGTTAAAAGGTACCAACATGAGGTAATCCTCATAAAGTCTCACACAGTGAAGGAACAGGGATTTATCATTTCACTACTTTAACTGGTTGTCTTACTTATGCACGCATGGTATGAATCATGTGCTATAGTGTGTATTTTCTCAAATCTCATTCACAACACTGTACAGATTTTAGTTCAGTTGCTACACCTAGCGTCTAACCTGAGTTCTTAATCATCTTCACACTTGTAGGTATTTATCTATATTAAGAACTCACATCTGGCATTCATAAGTTATTTGGATGTGGAGAATCCAAATCAATCATTTTTTAAATGTATCTATTTATGATCTCATCTTGATCAATCATCAAAGCGACATTTTTATTTCAATAAATCTTTTCTTGAGAAATTTGTCTCTCATTGGTATGCTCTCTCAGCATCACATTTCTCAAGAATAATGTCTTATCTTTGCTGGCTCTCTCAGAGCCAAAGACGATTGCTCGTGTAAGTGAGTCAATCTCTAACTTGTGTGACATTACAATCTTGTTGAGCTAAAAACGATGTGTATGTAGTGAAAACCCAAGAATTTCGGGACGTAAGTTCAAAACATAAAATGAACTTAAATTCATGGTTTTCGACGTTATGTCATCAATACAATATATAAGCTCAACACTCATCAATCATAGTCTACGCAATCCAAGAAATTTAACATGTACAAGATATACTTTTCTTGGAAGAATTTTCATTAAAGGATCAGTGACTATACAATGCGTAGAATTATATTGTACGTTCATTTCCTTCTTGGAAATTGAGTCTCTTATTATGTTGTGTTTAGTGTCGATACGTTTGGTTATCTTATAAAAATTCAGGATCTTTCATTTCAACAGACAACCATTGCTTTGACAATATTGTTCTGTTTACTTAGATTCACGAAGAATCTTTTTAACTAAACAGTTTCTTGCACATTTACTGAACAGGTTATATACTAGGCTTCCGATGTGGATACGGTTACGCATCTCTGTTTCTTATCGCTCCAAGATATGAGTCCTTTTGGAGTAAGAAAACTTAGCCGTAATTTAATTTGCGTTGGTTTAAAAACACTTCCCCAACTGACATCTCAATAGCCAATTAAACGGAAGTTCGATCCTCAATGACATAATCAATCATCCACAAAGCCTTAAAAATATCAAAATTCTACATACAACCTTTCAGTGCTCTTTTCAACATTTACTTATATTAACTAACCAGCTCAATAAAAAAATAAATATTTGGGCATGTATGCACCATAGCATACATAATACATCTGATGGCATCTGAATAGGTAACCTATGACATTTCTCTTCTTCTATCTTAAGTTTTGGGATATATCTCTTTTGGCTCAATAATTCGTCATTTGACACAAGAATATCAATAAGTTCACAGTATACCATATTGGATTGTTTTAGAATCTTTTGAATATTATGCTCTTATGACATAGTCAAAGGTTTCTTTGAACAATTCCTCTAGATTTAAATTCATAATATGTATTCTGTTTTCCCACATCCTGCAAGTCAAAAGTATGGACAACCATCCTTTGATGATTATCACTTACTTCAAATCATTTCTAGCTATCTGTACATCATCATACATATCGATAGAATTACAAATTTGTCATTAGACTTTGTCACATAGACATGATGGTCTTGATTAATCATTTCAAAGTTTAAGTACCAGTATCTAGATGACAGTTTTAGGTCATTCAATGTCTTTGAAGCTCGCACTCTCTGCGCTTCAGACATATAACAATGAGATCTATATCTCATTTCATGCAGATTTTTTTGTCAAGTTTTCCACTAAGGAAAATTGTCTTGACATTCATCTGGTGTAATTCTAAATTCAAATGTGTTATTATAGCTAGAACCAAATATACTAAAGTAAATCTCATAAATGACGAAAAATATCTTTCTACATAATCTATACCTTCTTGTTGGGTATAGTTTTTCGCTATTAAGCGGAATTGTATCTATTTATTGAGTCATTCGCCTTATGACTAATTCAGAAAACTCATTCATTTCTAATGAATTTTCGATCTGGCGATAAGTCAACCAAAACCTATAATTGGTTTGTTTTCTTAGTATTCCATCTCTTCTTCCAATGCATTTCAAAAATTTTCTATTAAAGGATGAGACATTTATTTCAGGTTCTTTATCATCTTTGGGAGTGGTTATGAAAACCTTGTTTTCACTTTAAAAACGTCACTTGAATACTTTTGGACATCCACTCCAATTCAGTTGAGATAAAGATAAAGAGATAAAGATGTATATAAAGAGAAAGAAAGAAGACAAAACAAAAGAAACTTCAAGACTTTTCCATTATCTTTCCATCCATTCCAATAGCCACCATTCTCCATGCTAATTGATTTTGTTTTGTGAAGATAAAGGAAGAACTTGAAGGGGTTTTGGAAGACAAAATAAGAAAAGGAAACAAAGAAGCATTTTAAAAGCTTTGGTAACCAAAAGATCTATTTCCTTTCCCTTTACCTATGATTATATATATTTGATACATGTTATATGAATATGTTAGTGTGTTTTGGTATTGATTTAAGGTGATTTTAGTGATAAAGGAAGCAAGACAAGGAAGGGGAAGCCAACTTGCAAAAATTGGCTTGAAACAGGGTAAGAGGTGTCATCCTTGATATGTTGCATGTTTTAGACTTTTGGTTTCTTGGATCTATGTTATAAATGATGATTTTGAAGTTGAGGAATGTTGTTTTTCCATTTGGGATATCTATGTGTGTGATTTTGTTGTTGGCAGAGAGTTGGTTAATATTTACAGTTTTACCACTGACTTCATCCCACGTTTTGGTTGTCTTATCTGATGAATCATAAGTGTTATTATAGCTTTGGAAAGCTCTTTGAATCCTCTTTCCAATGATATATAGCTTGTATGAATTAGAGATAATTTGGACTGTTAAATATTGTATGAACCAAAAGGACTGTTTTACTAAATAAACAGTGAAGACAGTTTTTGCCACTGATTTCATCTCACGTTTTGGTTGCCTTATCTAATGAATTATGAGTGTTATTTAGCTTGTTGGAAAACTCTTTGAATCCTCTTTTCAACGATATATAGTTTGTATGAATTAGAGAATGTTTGGGCTGTTAAATTGTATGAAAAAGAAGGAAAAAAGGAATTAGAGACTGTTTGGGCTATTAAGCGGAACAGTATTTCACAGTTTTTGGGAAAGAAAGAAAAGGAGAAAAAAAGGAAAGGAAGAAAGAAAGAAAGGAAAAGAACGGAAAGAAATGGGAGATAAAGAAAGGCAAAAAAAGGAATTTAGGGCTCAAGATTTAGGGGTCATCCCAAGAGTATGGTCTGGTGAGTTATGAATAAATTTAGATGGAAGCAAGATTAGTAAGATATAAGGCACGCATGCATGTTATGACCTATAAGGGGGCACTTTACACTACACCGTCCGCAGTAGGGCACGTCCGCAGTAGGGCACGTCTGTAATAGGACACATCCGTAGTAGGACATAGACCCCTAGTAGGGTCCGCTCGCAGTAGAGCGTGCTCGTAGTAGAGCTCAATTCAGATTCAAAATGGTATAGTGAGAGAAATGAAGAGAGCTGGAGCTTAGAAAAGTGCCAAATCCCTATAGTCAGCTTCCAGAAAGTATCAAATAGACACCAAATGGGACAAAGTATGACCCAAATAGAAAAGAATAAACTAGATTATCCCCTCGATTTCTTATGGAGGTTATGAATAAGGTTGACTCCCGAGAGTAAGTTCAAACATGAAAGGAGATAGTTTACTTAATTCTTTCCCCTTACTGAGTGTTCTTATCTCTCACTTCTTTTTCTTTCATGATTACAAGTACAATTGATCGAGGTAGCTGCGAGGCAGGGTCAGGTCAGCGAAGATAGATCCGACTGGAGCAGGTTATCTCTAGTTTATATTACATGCATACAGTCACATGTTCTTCTTGACTTTTGACCTTTTTGAGATGATTGTACAGTTGTATAGGATTACTCCATATTTTCAGATGCTTTTAGATGAGTTTTCATATGAGTATATACATCTTTTGTTTGCTTCCAGATTTTCAGTTTTCTTAGAATAATTTCTAAACACTTTTAGTAATACGTTCATTTTAAAGTATTTCAAAGAAAAAAAATAGTAGACGCTCCGGATATTAATTCGTAATATTTCTCCTTCAGTGGGTAGTATTTCTAGGGAGGGATGTTACAGAAATAAATTAAAGTTTAATCTCAATGCTCCCACTAGGGTGAGATGAACAAAGCAAACAATTGAAGATCATTACTCCCACTATCTGAAATAGGTTGGAGTTTAATTGCTGCATTTGCTTCCATTATTTAGAACAAGTATAAGTCTTATATCTTAGGACTCAATTTATAGTCGTTAAGATATACCCATCTTCATTCTTTTCTCATCTCATTCAGATGAAAACTTTTATCAACATCATCCCTATTAAGAAAAATATCCTCTATGAATATAATATCTCTAATACAAGTTCAGTTAATCTTCCAACGAAATCCTTCCTAATGAACACATACCCTTTGGAGTGCTCAGTGTATTTGATAAAGATACATTCATTTCTTCTCAGTCCCAGTTATTCAAATTTATGGGAAAAGTTATGGATTGATATTGCTAACCACTAAGCTTGCAATCAATTAACTCAGATTTTCTACCTGACCATAACTCATAGGGAGTGGAAGCAACTAGATTAGTAGGCAATCGGTTAAGTTCTCAAACAACAATAAATATCATATCATCAAAAAGTGACTTGACGTTTTGCTTGCGCTTTCATTGACTTAACTATTTCCAATATAGTACAATTACTCTTCTTCACTACACTGGTTGTTACGAAGTTTTGGAATTACTATTTACCATACTATTTCTTTCATTACTCAGTTCCTTGAACTTTTGGATCAAATGCTCAAGACCTTGGTGAGTTCATAAAACTCTTATCTATTTTGTCTAATTGATTCTTAACCTTAATTATATATAGTGTCTAAAGCAATCTACTGCTTCTAACTTATGAGAGATCAAGTAGACAAGATTGAATCGAGCATTGTTATCATCACTAGTAATGAAATATGAGATACATTCTCAAACTTTCATAGGCTAATTTATTCAACCCATTTTGGCCAAAATGCCCTAATGTAACATGTCATATATTTGCATTCATATCCATACACATAGGAGAAGCAAATAATGAAAAACTTAACATTATCAAAAATGTAAGGTGACAAACACCATATAACTATTCAACCAACAAACCAAATCTTGTAGAAATCAATTCTATCACATTTCAATAAAACACCCAGAGAAATTCAAATTATATCCTAGTTTAAGAAGAACAAGTACTTTGACCAAGATTTGTTGAATATTTGGAGCATATTGGATTTCGTGTAGGTATAAGATTCGATCATCTATAAAACTTATTTGCTCATGTCTATTCCTTTTACTACAACCTTTGTGTTGTTGCCTACATATATCCAATTCACTTTATTCATAATTCGATAAAAATCTACTAAAGATCTTCTATCATGAACTACTTGGTCGGAGGCGTCTGAGTCTATAATCCACGTAGGATAATACTCAGTTAATATCATAGTACTAGAGAACAAAGTTTCATCACTTTATGTTGAACAAGACTATCATTTTCAACTTTGTTCATTCATAGGCGATATAATTCTTGTTGCTTCTCTTGTAACTACTCATCTTGTTTCTGTCTCTTCTTCTAGTACTTTTGCCACTTTTCTCATTTCAATTCTTTGTTCTTATTCTTTGAGCATTAAACGATCTCTTTCCTATATTAGGACTTGAGCCACTCATTTTTAAAAGTTGATTCTGCAACGTGTGCATGAGTATTAAATTCAGCTACCTCAAAGGCGCTTGTCCTTCAATTTTATGTGGCTAGAATAATTAACAAAAGTCCTTCTTTCCTTATTGTAGGTCATATGTACCTTTATACACTCCCACTATCGAGAAGAAATCGTTTTTCTAAATGAACCTACCGTTCATATATCAAGTTACATGTAGTTGACTTTAGTTTCATGATCAGATTTAGGACTTGAGCCATATCGTTATTCTTTGAGCATTAAACGATCTCCTTCCTATATTAGGACTTGAGCCACTCACTTTTAAAAGTTGATTCTACAACGTATGCATGAGTATTAAATTCAGCTGCCTCAAAGACGTTTGTCCTCCAATTTTATATGGCTAGAATAATTAACAAAAGTCTTTCTTTCCTCCATGTGGGTCATATGTACCTTTATACGCTCTTACTATCGAGAAGAAATCATTTTTCTAAATAAACCTATCGTTCATATATCAGGTTACGTGTAGCTAACTTTAGTTTCATGATCAAATTTGACATACTTATTTGGGGACTGCAGTTCCTCCAAACTTTTTTAACTAAAAACATACTTATGGCATTTGCAATTGAACATTACTAGTACTCATATACCAGATCGTTATTCATGAAACTGATCAAGACATCACACGAAGTTGATCTTGCTTCTTACATGCATGATGCGCGTCCACATCACATTTGTGTAAGGCGCTCATTTGCGTTTCTATTCCCTAGTCAGCCACAACTCTATCTTAACCTGATCTACGGCCTCCAAAGCCTTTTGCTCATCTAGGATATTGTGCATTTCAAATGCCACATGGTTTAATTCTCTCTATTCAGTATCATTCTCATTTAAATCAACCATCATTTTCTAAGATGTTATGGTTAACTAGATCACAGAGACATATCTATCATACACAACGCTATCAATGCAATCAAATACACATCAATTGTCGCAATTACGCATTAAAATTTCAAAATATCTCACATAAGGCACAAAATCGAAAATTCACTATGTTCCCAATCATCTTCCATGACACAAATGCTTGACATTTTAAACTTTAATATAATTGCGCCAATATTAATTCTGGATGAGAATTTCATTAAATTCTATCAATCTTAGAATTCCCACATTTAACTAATATATATGATACAACAAATGCATAATCTATTTTGACTAGGACCATTTCATCAACCCGTATTGATCTTTGAGTCACTTTATCCATAATAAAGTCTCTATTACATTTGCGTTAGGTCAAATACCTCGCATCATGATAGTTTTGGGAATAACGACAAACTAATGGATATTCTCTTGTACATTACTAAGCATCGCTCTATAACAAGCTGTAATGAATCCATTCAGTCCCAAAAAGTTTCAAATTCTTGTCCCGAATAAGATCATTGATTACGGGGCTCATATTCATGCATGGATATTCTCTCTTTTCCAATTAAGGGAATTCAACAGAATATTAATAGTTTCGACATGCAATGCGATGGTCCCTAGTTAACAAACTTGCATGAAGTAGAAACATGTATTTCAAAACACCAATATATGTTTTCGGGAGTCAGAATAAGATATTACATGTCATTATACGTCGTAAGACCCATGGAACACATCTCATATACATATCCGAGCACTACACAACTTCCAAGGATTCGAAAACAGGTTTCATGCGCCAAGATGCATTGGAAATGGGTGTTCACGTGCTACCACGTGCCACAATAATTCCATACAATCCTTCACGTGCCAAATCGACGTCGCACGTGCCTCCACACGCCATATATATGTCTGCACGTGCCTTCACGTGCCAAGAATGAGTCAAACGCACCGAAATAATACTGTCATGCACGCACACTCGTTGCCACGTGCCAGAAAACTCAATTCACACGCCTCCACGCGGCGGAACTAGGTCAACACACGCGGTCAAATGTTGACCATTGACTGGTCAACTATTTGACAATTGACTAATCAACAGTTGATCGGGTTACCTATGGGTCAGGATCCAGGTTGGGTCGACCCGATTAACTAAACAGATTGACCCGTTGACCATTGGGTTTGACCAACCCGTTGACCAATTGGGTCGGGTAATCGGGTTTTTCCAACCCGATTTCGACCTGATATTGCACATAAACCCTAGTTTTCCTGTCTGTCTAATTGATTGCTTTCCAGTGACGTTCTGATGACGATACTATAGGGCTTTTGTATCCCAGTTGATGATAAGGCCTATCGTTCCAATTTCTGGCGTCGGAATCCGTCGAAACGACGACAAAGCAAAAGACGCCTTGGGTCTCGGATTTGGGTCACTTTTCATTGATTCTGACGTTAATTCAAGTCGTTTTTTTAATTTAAAACATGTAATATCATTCCTAGCATACATCCAACATGTTTCCCAACACCAATTTCTTGCAATTTTAGCCGAATTAAATTCATGTCCAAAAACGAATTTTGAAAACGAAATTCAACATGCAGATTTTAATTTTCACAATATACGCTATACGAATCACAGAAAAACATAACAAATATATATCCTAGGCTCTGATACCAATGTTGGAAATAATTAAACATGTCAAGATCAAAATCTGTAAAATCTGTAAATACGAATATGCGTACCCGTTTCAATTTTCAATGAAGTTTTTTTGAATGCGGCACGAGGTGTTGATGTTAGTCTATTTCCATAACACCATTTGCTCACGTATTGCTTTTCATCTTGAGAGACAGGATCTACTGTGCTTTTGTATGTTGGGAGGAGAATAATTCCCTGTAAAAAATGGCACTCTCCTTTTTGGGAGGCAGTTAGGACTTTATATAAGAGTCCAACTACCAATAATAACTAGCAAAACTGCCTTTTGGCAGTTAATCAAATCGGGTCGGGTCGACCCGTCATGAGTGAACCCGTATCTAATATTTATTTTTCAAAATGATTTAATCTTAAATGACTTTCTTTGATAGTAGTGTTTTGATGCTTTTTGGGTTACAAAATGGGCGGAGGTTCAGTAGATCGTACAATGGCCAGTGGAGAGCGGACTGTGGTTTTAGTTGGGCGTACTGGCAATGGAAAAAGTGCCACTGCGAATAGCATTCTTGGAAGAAAGGCTTTTACGTCCAGGGCTAGTTCATCTGGTGTTACTAGTACAAGTGAGTTGCAGACAACTGAACTGAAAGATGGCCAGATCATTAATGTTATTGATACTTTTATTGAGGTGGTAATCTTGTTGATCTCTTTTTCATGTATTAATTTTAGCATGTGCATTGGTGCTCTGACATTCTCAGTTGTGTAATTACGAAGGAGGCAAAGCTACAATTGCACCTTTCCCAGAGGAGCCCTTATGGAGATTGAATTTCGTATCTATCTCTTTAGATGCATTTAAATTTTGATTGAAGAAAAATCTTTTATAAAGCCATATTTACACATTCTGAGATGATGACTATAATTGGTTGAACTTCACTTAATTCTTTTGGTTTATACTATCATTGAAGAAAAATCTTTTATGTTTTTTGCATAGACTGAGTCAAAGCTGAAAGAGACAATTGGTAAGCTTGAACAGCAATTGAAGGAGGAGAGGGTTGCCCGCATGAAGGCGGAAGAGAGGGAACGAGAAGCTGAAATGATGTCCAACGATGAAATTCGTAAGCTTAGAGAGAATATAGAGAAAGCTCAGATGGAAACCGAGGAGCACCGTAAGAAAGTTGAAAACCAGTGTTCTATTCTCTGATCAATCTTCAGTCATTTGTGAGCAGGGACAACGTCTGAGACTGTTTATCTTTTCAATCATTTTGCTCTGTGAAATGTGAATTTTCACAGTGGTTGCTCCAACTTCTGTTGAAACTTCATAAAAATTTAAGTATGCATATTAAAACTATGCCTTATGGATCAACGTTATTAACCCTAGCCTTAAGCCTATATGACATCTCCAATTGCAACAAGGTATGTAAGGCTCAGTAAACTCTAGCTATAGCTGGATTCGAATAAATTGATTGAGTGAGATCTGGTTGGGTTTGAGTTTTTAATAGAAATTATTATTTTTTTCTTATTTTGTTTCAAAAAATATTATTTTAACCCACATATTTTTAAAATATGATATAGTTTTAATAATTTATAATATGATGTTTATTCTCTAATTTGTTGTGTTTAGTTATTTAGGGAATTAGTTATCATTTTCTAAATTGTTAAGGCATATTTAAATTTTATAAATTCCAAAAATACCTTGCAGCTTTATAAAAATTTTTAAAACCCTTTAAAACATAATTAACATCCCAACATCATTAAAAACTATTATTTACTTTTTAAACATAAAATTAGATATTATTGACACACTCATCTATAATTATATTAGTAAAATTATTATTATTTTTAGTTAAAATTAATATAAATTAGTTATAGAAAAAATCAGTTTATAAAAAATTTGTTAGGGCAAACTGTTATTTAGTTTAAATGTATTTTAGGGCAAAAAGTTTTATAAAAGAATTTAACAAAATTTTTAAACGAATTTAACAGGTTGGTGTGAAAATTATTTTTCCAAACTAAATCAATGGGAATTTGTCATTACATCATACCTTGCATGAGCAATAAATTATACGTTTATAAATTACCAATAGAAGCTTTAATCATCCTCAATCTCAAAAGTTGAACTAGAATGGTTTGAGCTGCAGCTTATGTGGTGTTAGTCTCTCTGACTTACACCTATAATAAGATCTAATCCATGTTAAAGACAGCGATCAGTGATCAGGAAATCACTTGTTTAGAGGAAGTGCTTTTGTAAAGAGGATCACTCTTGCAGCATTGGACGAGAAAACTAGCATGAATTTTACAAAATAACAAAATTTTGTTTTATTAATGTTCAGCCGCAATATCAAAAGGCGAAAAAAATTGTATTGTTTTTTACGGACTTGAAAATATAAAATATGATACGGACTGCCAAAACTAATTTCTATTAAACTTTAATGCCAAGTATAATCTGCAATTTTTACTAATTCTAATACGAACCCCACCTATATCAAAAGTAGAACTCAATATCCAATTTTGATTCATTGCCCAAGATCGTTTAAAGTAATGGTAAAAGTAATTTATGGAAGTAAGACCTTTTATTTATAAAGAATCAATAATCTTAGATATTAAAATATGTATGTCACACAATTTTAAAGATTAAGAATAAGCTTTGTAATTGATATGACAAGATATAATTAGAAAACAATACAAGAACTTGTAGAGTTTTCAAAGAACAAAGTAAAGAAAAAAATTCCTCTCCTTTGATTAAATTTTAAATTTGGATAACAAGACCAATAATTTCTTCTCTGGGGCTGCCGAATACACTTATTTATAGAGAAACAAAAACTCTTTCCAACAAGTATAAGGCAACTAAAGTTTGGTGAAAAGGAAACAAAATAACTTCCTAAAACACTCCTAATTGAATTTGACAAATATAGATTATTTAGCTACCAATTAACTACTAATTAGGCAACACAAAAAAATAAATATTCTCCTAACCCTATAAGGTAGGCAGAATTTAAGAAAAGACAACTAAAACAAATCCTAACTAAATAAGGACTCTCATATTTTCGGTCAACTAAGGAAGAAGTTTGAATGAGTCAATTCTTGAATCTTTAGGAATCTTTCTTGAAATCTTCTAGGATCTTTTTGAATATTCTTTATTCTTCAAAAATCTTTCTTGAAATCTTCTAAGATCTTCTTGAATATTCTTCATTCTCCAAAAATCTTTCTTGAAATCTTCTAGGATCTTCTTAAATATTCTTCAATAACTCCAAAAAAAAAATGAACAAACAAAGTAGCTTTAAAATAGGAAATTAAGCTAACTAGGTTGTAATCTTCAAAATGCATCTCCGAAGGACTAGAATGGTTTGAATCCACATGCTTGCTCATGATATGAAGAACAAATGAATTCAAAGCTTGTTTGAACCTTTTCACCCTTGCTCTTGTCATTGGACCTTCATAAAGCAAAGGATCATTTGACTTGTTTGGCACCTTGATTGCATCATTCCCCCCTTCCTCTAGATGATTCATCTTCAAATTAATACCTTCATCAAAATCAAAAGGAGACAAATCAGCAACATTAAATGTAGTACTAACACCATACTTACCACGCAAATCAATCTTGTAGGCATTGTCATTAATGTGTTCCAACACTTGGAAAGGTCTATCTCCACGAGGCAATAACTTAGAACACCTTTGAGTTGGAAAATGTTCTTTGTGCAAATGCACCCAAACCCAATCACTAGGTTCAAATACAACACGCACACGCCCTTTGTTAGCTTGCCTTGCATATGTCTCATTCTTGCATTCAAGATTGGCTCGCACTTTTTCATGCATTGCCTTCACAAATTCCGCCTTCTTTTTGCCATCTAGATTCACTTGTTCACTCATAGGTAAAGGAATTAAATCTAGAGGACTTAATGGAATAAACCCATAAACAATTTCAAAAGGACATAAATTAGTAGAAGAATGTACACTATGATTATAAGCAAACTCAATATTTGGCAAGCAATCTTCCCAAGACTTCAAATTGCTTCTAACCATAGTTCTAAGTAATTGAGACAAAGTTCTATTAACTACTTCAGTTTGTCCATCAGTTTATGGATGATAGGTGGTAGAAAACAAAAGTTTAGTACCTAATTTACCCCACAAAGTTTTCCAAAAGTAGTTTAAAAACTTAGCATCTCTATCACTCACAATTGTGTTAGGCATACCACTTAAACACATAATTTCTTTAAAGAACAAGTTGGCAATATGTTGCGCATCACCAGTTTTATTACATTCTATGAAGTGAGTCATCTTAGAAAACCTATCCACAACAACAAATATTGAATCATGCCCACGCCTAGTCCTAGGTAAACCAAGCACAAAATCCATGGAAATATCAATCCAAGGCGAACTAGGTATGGGTATAAGCATAGACAAACCATGTGGTTTTAACTTAAACTTAGCTTGTCTACACACAATACACTTATCACAAATTCTTGCAACATCCTTTTTCATGTTAGGCCAATAAAAGTGATGATGTAAAACATCCAAAGTCTTAGTTACACCAAAGTGACCCATCAAGCCACCCTCATGTGCTTCACGTACAAGGAACTCATACATGGAACAATTAGGCACACACAACCTATTGTCCTTAAACAAGTACCCATCATGCCTATAAAACTTTTCAAAAGCAACTTTCTCACATGCATGATAAACACTACTAAAATCACTATCATTCGCATACAACTCTTTGATGTATTTAAATCCTAGCAATTTGGCATCTAAAGTAGCAAGTAGAACATACCTTCGTGAAAGTGCGTCAGCTACTATATTTTCTTTACCTTGCTTATATTTGATGACATAAGGAAATGACTCAATGAATTCACCCCACTTGGCATGTCGCTTGATAAGCTTGTTTTGTCCTTTCAAATGCTTCAAAGATTCATGATCGGTGTGTATCACGAACTCTTTAGGCCATAAATAATGTTGCCAAGTTTCCAAAGCTCGAACTAAAGCGTATATCTCCTTGTCATAAGCTGGATACTTCAAGCTTGCACCATTCAACTTTTCACTAAAATAAGCAATTGGTCGCCCATCTTGCATTAAAACGACTTCAATTCTCAAACCTTAAGCGTCACATTCAATCTCAAAAGTTTTAGAGAAATTAGAAAGAGCAAGTAAAAGAGCAGAAATTAACTTATCCTTGAGCATATTAAATGTTTATTCTTGTGCATCTCTCTATTTAAAACCAATACTCTTCTTGACCACCTCGGTCAATGGTGCGGCAATGGTACTAAAGTCCTTTACAAATTGCCTATAAAAGCTAGCAAGGCCATGAAAACTTCAAACATCACTAACACTCTTAGACGTAGGCCACTCCTTGATTGCCTTGACCTTTTCTTCATCTACTTTAATTCCTTTTGCACTAACAACAAAGCTTAAGAAAACAAACTTATTTGTGCAAAAATTACACTTTTTGAGGTTAGCAAGCAAACACTCTTTACGCAATACTTCCAAAACCATGCACACATGCTCAATATGCTCTTCAAAAGATTAGCTATAAATGAGTATATCATCAAAATAGACAACCACAAACTTTCCAATAAAAGAATGCAAAACATGGTTCATTAATCTCATAAATGTGCTTTGTGCATTAGTTAAACCAAATGACATGACTAATCACTCATACAAACCATATTTTGTCTTAAATGCAGTTTTCCACTCATCTCCTTCTTTCATGCAAATTTGATGATAACCACTTTTCAAATCAATTTTAGAGAATATAATAGCCCCATGCAACTTATCAAGCATATCATCTAACCTAGCAAAAAGATGACAATACTTTACCGTTATCTTGTTGATAGCACGACAATCAACACACACTCGTTAAGTACCATCCTTTTTAGGTACAGGTAGAATGGGTACGGCACACGAGCTCATGCTTTCTCTAATGTAACCTTTGCCTAAAAGTTCTTCAACTTGCCTTTGTAACTTTTTGGCTTCCTCGGGGTTACACCTATATACGGGTCTGTTTGGAATTGTAAAGCTGAGTATGAGATCAATTTGATGTTCAATCCCCCTAATTGGCAGTAAACCACTAAGGATTTCTTTGGGAAACATATCTTGAAATTCTTGCAAAAGAGAAACAAAAGAACTAGGCAAAGAAGGGTCAAGGTCATTAGTGCTCAAACAAGATTCTTTATAAACAAGCATAATAATAGATTGCTTTAAAAGCAAAGGTTTCCTCACATCTTTTCCTTTTGCATAAAAACTTGTTCTTCTCTCTTGTTTTTCCACTCTTGTTACACTCAACTCTCCTTTTGCATACGTTTCACTCTTTTTTTCATTGTGCATCCTCTCATTAGACTCTCCTTTTTCCACTATTGACTCATACCTTTTATTGCTTTTCTTATAGCTCTCCTTTTTCTTGGTGCATTAGTTAAACCAAATGGCATGTCTAACCACTCATACAAACCATATTTTGTCTTAAATGTAGTTTTTCACTTATCTCCCTCTTTCATACGAATTTGATGATAACCACTTTTTAAATCAATTTTAGAGAATATAATAGCCCCATGCAACTCATCAAGCATATCATCTAACTTAGGAATAGGATGACAATACTTTACCGTTATCTTATTGACGGTATGACAATTAACACACATTCGCCAAGTGTCATCCTTTTTTGGTATAAGTAGAATGGGTATGGCACACGAGCTCATGCTTTCTCTAATGTAACCTTTGCCCAAAAGTTCTTCAACTTGCCTTTTTAACTCTTTGGCTTCCTCAGGGTTACACCTATATACAGGTTTGTTTGGAATTGTAGAGCTGGGTATGAGATCAAGTTGATTTTCAATCCCTCTAATTGGTGGTAAACCACTAGGGATTTCTTTGGGAAACACATCTTGAAATTCTTGCAAAAGAGAAACAAAAGAACTAGGCAAATAAGGGTCAAGGTCATTAGTGCTAAAACAAGATTCTTTATAAGCAAACATAAGAATATATTGCTTTAAAAGCAAAGGTTTCCTCACATCTTTTCCTTTTGCATAAAAACTTGTTTTTCTCTCTTGTTTTTCCACTCTTGTTACACTTAACTCTCCTTTTGCATACGTTTCACTCTTTTTTTCATTACGCATCCTCTCATTAGACTCTCTTTTTTCCACTCTTGACTCACACCTTTTATTGCTTTTCTCATAGCTTCCATTTTTTCTTGGTGCATTAGTTAAACCAAATGGCATGACTAGCCACTCATACAAACCATATTTTGTCTTAAATGTAGTTTTTCACTTATCTCCCTCTTTCATGTGAATTTGATGATAACCACTTTTCAAATCAATTTTAGAGAATATAATAGCCCCATGCAACTCATCAAGCATATCATCTAACCTAGGAATAGGATGACAATACTGTACCGTTATCTTGTTGATGGCATGACAATCAACACACATTTGCCAAGTGTCATCCTTTTTGGGTACAAGTAGAATAGGTATGGCACACGAGCTCATGTTTTCTCTAATGTAACCTTTGCCCAATAGTTCTTTAACTTGCCTTTGTAACTCTTTGGCTTCCTCGGGGTTACACCTATATACGGATTTGTTTGGAATTATAGAGCCTAATTGGCAGTAAACCACTAAAGATTTCTTCGGGAAACACATCTTGAAATTTTTGCGAAAAAGAAACGAAAGAACTAGGCAAAGAAGGGTCGAGGTCATTAGTGCTAAAACAAGATTCTTTATAAGCAAGCATAAGAATATATTGCTTTAAAGGCAAAGCTTTCCTCACATCTTTTCCTTTTGCATAAAAACTTGTTTTTCTCTCTTGTTTTTCCACTTTTGTTACACTCAACTCTCCTTTTGCATGTGTTTCACTCTTTTTTTCATTGTGCATCCTCTCATTAGACTCTCTTTTTTCCACTCTTGACTCACACCTTTTATTGCTTTTGTCATAGCTCCCCTTTTTCTTGTGCACCTTGTCTTTTTCATGCATACTTTTTCTTTCTCTTTTTATTGTTTTTTCCCTTTCAAACTTTTCAATTCTTTGTCTAAGGACTTTTTGGTCCTCATACACTTCCTTGGGGGTTAAAAGTTTAAGGGTTATAGGGATATTGTTAATTACAAAAGAGTATCTATTAGAAAACCTATTATGGAGAACCTTCTTATCATATTGCCAAGGTTGCGTCAAAAGAATGTGACTTGCTTGCATAGGCACTATATCACATAACACTTCATCTTCATACTTACCTATAGAAAATGCCACCCTTATTTGTTTATTTACCTTCACCTCTCCATAATCATTCAACCATTGTAACATGTATGGTCTAGGATGTTTTAAAGTAGGTAAATGTAATTTTTCAACTAACATGGTACTAGCTACATTAGTGCAACTACCCCTATCAATAATCAAACAGCATACCTTATCTTGCACTTTACATCTAGTGTGGAAGATGTTCTCACGTTGTACCTCATCCTCTATCTTGGCTTGCAAATTCATGACTCACCTTGCAACTAGTAATTCTCTATGCGTAGGACTTTGCAAAGTTTCATCTTCACTTGTATCCTCAAGCTCGGGCATCTCCAAGTCATTATCATCCTTACTTTTACTAACCACTTTGCCACATCTTATGGTCATAGTACGCTTGTTTGGACAATTTTAGGAGATATGTCCATAACCCAAACACTTAAAGCATTGTACTTCTTGTGCTTTCTTGGTTTGATTTTCATTCTTTTCCTTACCCTTGGCATTCCCCCCTTCCTTTGCACCTTTATTGTTTTCAAACTTTGGCTTGTTGAAGGTCTTTTCTCTACCCTTTCAATTCGACTTCCATGATGTGCTAAAAACAAATGAATTGCTCTTTGTACCTTTAGACTTCAATTGCCCTTCAATCTTGATGGTCATATGCAACATATCTTTCATGTTGACATAGTGATGTAATTCCACTAAGTCGACTATGTTTCTATTCAATCCATGCAAAAACCTTGCCATTGTTGCCTCACAGTCCTCTTCAATATTTGCTCTAATCATGGCAACCTCTATTGCTTGATAATATCCTTCAACACTCTTAGTGCCTTGTACAAGATTTTGGAGTTTTTTGTATAATTCTCTATAGTAGTGTGATGGAACAAAACACTTGCACATGATGGTCTTTATCTCATCCCAAGTTTCAATTGGTTGTTCATGGTTCCTCCTTCTACTAGTCACCACTCGGTCCCACCAAACAAGTGCATAATCAATGAACTTTATGGTAGCTAACTTCACTTTCTTTTCTTCAAAGTAGTTATGACTTTCAAAGATGAATTCCACCTTTTTCTCCCACTCCACGTATGCCTCGGCGTCACTGTTGCCTTGGAAGCTTGGAATTTTCATCTTTATGCTTCCCAAGTTACCATCTACCTTGGTACGCCCATTCCTTCTTGAATTGGATGTCTGATCATCATCGTCTTGTTCATGTCTCCTACAGGTTCTAAAAATGTTTATACTTTGCTCCCCATGATGGCTTGACTCCAACTTGTCAATTCGGTCCAATACATCTCCAATTTTGGGTGTCATGTCTAGTTTCATCCTTTCCATCATTTGTTGCATGGACTTCATGAAAAGTTTCAAATCGGATGCTCCTTCCCCTTCTTGAGACATGATTCAAAACCTACAAATCAAAGTTAGAATGGAAATAGAAAGAACCTCACAAAACACTCCCTCGCGTGTTTAACTCTCAATTAATGGCATTCACACTTGTGTTTCACTTGATTTTAGGCTTTTCCCCTCTAATGAGCTCACTACTCGCCTTTTACCTGTCAATTTCCTTAAACTTGGTTCTTATAGAACTAACATAGCTCTCTATATATTATTTCCAACCACTCACCAATATCAACACAAACTTAAATTGAACCTTTTAAAATTCAAAGCAACACACCATTCCAAGAAAATAAGAAATTAAGCAAGTGAACAAAACTTGACTTAAGAACAATGAAAACCCAATTTAAGGTTGTAAGAAACAAAAAAAAAATGTTAGCAATAGAGAATAACTGCTAAAGAACCAACTCAAGAACTTTGAACAATTCCACCAAATAGAATTTAAACACACACATACACACACACATATATATATTTATGAGAATACGGAAACAAGAATTCAAATCATAATCACAAGATTCGAATCAAGTTAGGAACTTTGGGGGTTGTCCCAATTGTATTCATGCACAATTTTTTTTTTTTTTTTGTCTTTCTTTTCTTTATAATAGATGCGGACACAAGGAAGATAAATACTAAGGGTTGATTTTGATGACTTCAAACCCTTTGAACAACAAACACAGAAATTTGACACTTAAAGAAAATTAAGAAGAAGAGAAAACAATTGACAACACAAGGATAGATATACCAAACCTTGAAGTTTGGCTCTAATACCAAACTGATACAAACCCTACCTATATCAAAAATAGAACCCAATATCCAATTTTGATTCGTTGCCCAAGATCATTCAAAGTAACGGTAAAAGTAACTGATGGAAGTAAGACTCTTTGTTTATAAAGAAACAAGAACCTTAGTTACTAAAAGATGTATGCCACACAATTTTAAAGATTAAGAATAAGCTTTGCAATTGATATGCCAAGATAGAATTAGAAAACAATACAAGAACTTGTAGAGTTTTCAAAGAAAAAGTAAAGAAAAAAATTCCTGCCCTTCGATTAAATTTTAAATTTGGATAACAAAACCAATAATTTCTTCTCTAGGGCTACCGAATACACTTATTTATAGAGAAACAAAACTTTTTCCAACAAGTATAAGGCAACTAAAGCTTGGTGGAACTTCCTAAAACACTTCTAATTGAATTTGGCAAATATAGATTATTTAGCTACCAATTAACTACTAATTAGAGAACACAAAAAAAGAAATATTCTCCTAACCCTATAAGGTAGGCAGAATTTAAGGAAAAACAACTAAAATAAATCCTAACTAAATAAGGACTCCCATATTTTCGGCCAACTAAGGAAGAAGTTTGAATGAGTCAATTCTTGAATCTTTAAGAATCTTTCTTGAAATCTTTTAGGATCTTCTTGAATATTCTTTATTCTCCAAAAATCTTTCTTGAAATCTTCTAGGATCTTCTTGAATATTCTTCATTAACTCCAAAAAAAAGGAACAAACAAACTAAGTAGCTTTAAAATAGGAAATTAAGCTGACTATCTTGTAATCTTCAAAATGCATCTCCAAAGGACTAGAACGGTTTGAATCCACATGTTTGCTCATGATATGAAGAACAAATGAATTCAAAGCTTGTTTGAATCTCTTCACCCTTGCTCTTGTCATTGGACCTTCATAAAGCAAAGGATCATTTGACTTGCTTGGCACCTTGATTGCATCAAATTATGAGAGATAACATTTTTTTCCCTTAAAAATTAAAGTTTATAATTTAATTAGATAGCTATATTTTTATGAATATAATTTTTAATGGCTTCCAATTATTGACAAGAGTGAACTACATTTCCCACATAATGTTTGGCTTTAAAACACTTTCCACCTTAGTTGGCATAAATTACCATTTTATTCCTATTTTAATTTTTTAAAATTATCATATAACCCAAATAAATAAAAACTAAAAATCATCCTTTTTATATATGAATTACATAAAAACCAACAAATTAAGTGCATAAATATCATATTACAAATTTTTGGTGGCAATAATAAGTATAATCATATATTGATGGCAAACTATAAATTTTGAAAATTTTAGGGTTGTTAATTATTTTAGGTTTTTTGAAATTTAAAATAAGTTTGGGGTGTTTTTGAAATTATAAAATTTTAGTCTACCCCTCGACATTTTAAAAAAATTTTAGTTACACCCTAAAAAAACTGAACATAATTCCACAAATTAAGAGCATAAATGTTATATTACAAATTATTAAGGTTATAATTTATTTTCAAAATGTAGGAGGGTGAATATGATATTTTGTTAAGGAGCGGCATCATGATTGAGGTTTTGAAAAGTTTTTAGGATTGATTTATAAGGTTTCAAACTTTTTAAATGTTAAATTATCATATTTGAATCGTTTGAGTCTTATTTGTAATAGAATAATTTTTTACTTTTTAAAAATGAATAAATGGTAAAATTATTATTTTCTCTTACACCACTAGTCTTTTTTTTTTTTAAATAAAGTTTGATTTGGGTGAAAAAAATATTATTTATGCAATCTAAGGTGGAAATGGTTTCTCTACCAAAGCTAGGGTGGGAAAATTTAATTTACTTATTGAGAAATATCCTAACAAATTGGGTTTTCAAGCTTCTTTCGTGGCAACAAAGCCCATGAAAGAAGACTACATAGAAAATGGTTTTCTCTAAATAATAATAATAACAAGAAAAGGAAATTTAAAAGAACTCTCAAATTGTAAAGGCGTAATATTGGTCTGTTTAACTTTAATTTGTAATGCTTTTAAAATAAAAATAAAAATCATTAATTTGGAATATAAAATGATTGATTTTCTCCTATAATTGTAATATAATATTGATCAATATTAATATATTCATACTTTACATTAAAATAAATATATGTTTAGTCATAACTTGAATCGAATTGATCAATTCAATCAATCCGATCGAAATTCAATGGGCCTGATTTAGGATTTGTCAGTGGACTTCTTTTATATCAATATGATTTTTCAATTCCTTTTGTAATTTGTCATAGTCCATAGTGCATTGCACCACCATGTCACAATTTTATTTAGCTATATTTTTATTCAACATTTTGATTTGATTAATGGAGTCCTAACAATCACAAATGAATGGATTATACCACTAGACCACAAATCTATTTAATTATATATATATATATATATATATATATATATATATATATATATATATATATATATATATATATATACACACACACACATACACACAGAGTTGATGTCTTCATATAATTGGTTAGATTAGATCAAAACTTGTTTAGGACCTGTAAACATCAGTGTTGAATTTATTGTTATAAGGGTTATGGAATTTATTGGGTATTTTGGTAATTTCATACATATTTTACTCGAAATAATAATCACACAAATAACAATAATATAATTTTTTAGACTTTTTTGTCTTGCTATAGATAATAATCTAAGTAAATGACATCAGTGTTAACTTCAAAGTTGACTTTTGATGGGTAAGGATCTGATAATCTACTATATGTAATTTTATTTTAAATATTAATGTCATTTTATTTAAATATTATTATAAATGTATATTTGGTTTAAATAATATTTTATTACAAAAAATAAAAAATTACCACAAAAATAAATTGCTTGAAAGATTATTGAAATTACATTATTACTATGTTTGGTAAAATTTAATATATATAAATAATTATTATTTTTTATTAACAATAATAAAATAATATTAAAATATTATTTTACTTAAATACCCTTGAAATATTATATTGGTAATGTATATTGTTAAATTGACATGTTTTATATTATATATTTGTTTGATGTATTTTCTAAAAAAAATTTTATTTTATTAATAATATATTAGAATTATTTCATATTATCACATTATGAAATTAATTAATTAAAATATATTTTAAAATTGTTATCTTAATATCAATATATTTTTTATTAAAATATTATTTATATAACTTGTGAAAGTATTTTTGTCAAAAAAATTAATAAATAAGGATAAAATTATAATAAAAGTAAAATTTTTTATTAATCTTTTTATACTTAAGCTAGATGTATTATTTTTCACATCATATTTGATAAAAAATTATCAAAATAGTTTATTATTTCACAAATGAAACAAATTAATATTAATAATAAAATATGCTATCAATAATGATACAGAGACAGTGATCTTTGGGAATCAATTGACTGTCTGGTTTGAAATTTTTTTTACTACCCGATATGTAAAATATTAATGGCCAAATGACTTATTCTCACTCAAGGTTTAGTACAAACTAAAACTTATATTGTTAATTTTGAAAAACTTAAATATCTATCTATTTGTTATATTTTGTTGTTATTGATAAGAGTAAAATTGTTATTTAACAAAAACATTTGAAAAACTATAAATTCATTACATTTTCTTCTCTAGGTTTAAAAACAAATAATTTCGCCCCACTAAAGTTTGAAAATTGACTATTTCTCTCTAGGGTTTGCATTTTCTCCCTTATTGCTTCACCGACGATAGAGCTGGCCAATCTTCTCCCTCTCATCTCCGAGATAAGGATGAATTGTTGGTCAACTAGAGGTTGATTGATGATTCATCAGTCGATCTCCATAGATTGAGTACAGATCTTTGGCCCCAAATGCTTCCAATGTGAAAAGATGCTCCTGCGACAACATTTCTTTTCTCCGAGGCCAGATTTCAATAGATCATTTGAAAATTTGAAACCTTAATAAGGAAATACAACTTTTTAAAGTTTAATCATGAGGAAACTATTAGTTTTATAAACCAAGGGGGAAAAGTAATATAAATTTTTAAGGTTTAATGGTAAAATAACAATTTTATCCTTATATTTAACATAAATTCTAGTAGAAGTTAGTCTATCGGTTGGAGTTTGAGATTTTGAACTACCATGAATATGTTTTTGAGATTAAATTAAAACTTGGGTAAAAAATAATCCATTGACTTTTTTTTTGTTTTTGCTATACTATATGTAAAATATTAATAAAATTCTAAAAATTTTGTTTGACTTATAGATTTTATTATTTTTTACTTTCTATATTTTACTAGCACACACTTTAAACCCTTTAAGCTTTTCTTTTAACTCTATTAATCACTATAGAAGCGGAAACGTCTAAGAGTGCTTTAGCCATTAAATCCGACATCTTTTATTGAACTAAGCAAGGATAAGTTAGTAAATTTGTATAAATATTAAATTTTAAACTAGTAGACTTACACGATGTTAAGGTTTGAGGGTAATTTTTATGATATTTGTAAAAGTGCCACATGCTTGTCATTAGCTAAATTGTAGGGGAATCTATGAAATTTCTCAATCTAGAAAAAATTATTTGAAATAGAACATCCCATAAAATATTTAAATATTTTTTAGGGAAAAGGACTATTTCCCACCCATTATTTAGCCCAATCTCAAACGCATACCCACGCCAGATGAAAAACCAAAACACCCACCCATCTCTAAACCGCCGTTAAATTTTTCGTTAAATAGAGGGGTAAAATCGTCATTTTATTGTTTATATTTCAGTTATATAATTTTATCACATTTTTCCCCTCCGATTTTAAAAATTAAAATTTACCCCCATCCCTGAACTTTGAAAAGTAACTTTCACCCCCCCAAATCCCTAATTTTTTTTTCACTTTCCCTCCGGCCACCGGCGACGATGTGGCTGGAGGGAGAGTGACGAGCGTCGTCCAGAGAATGGACGACGCTCGTTGAGCGTCACTGGACGACGGAGCGTCGTCCATTCTCTAGACGACGAAACATCGTCTAGACTGGACGACACTTCGTCGTCCATCTAGATGACGCTTCGTCGTCTAGACTGGATGACGCTTCGTCGTCCAAAGTTCTGGACGACGATTCTTCGTCCAAAGTTCTGGACGATGAAGTGTCGTCCAAATTTGGAAGACGCTCGTCATCCAGATCTGGATGACGGTCGTCCTTCTTGGACGACGATCATCGTCATCCAGAGGTGGTGGATCTCTGGATGAAATCTTCTCTGCCGTCGTCGGAAAAAGTGGCTGCATTTCAGGGGGGAAAAGTGAATTTTTTAAAACTTAATTCAGGGGACAAATGTTAGTTTTTCAAATTAAAGGGGGGGAAATGAGATAGAATTTTAATTATTTAATATTAATGATGAAATGACTAATTTGCCCCTTAATCTAACTGAAAAAATGTGGGTGGATGCAAACAGATTAAACTTTGGGTGGGTGTTTGGATTTTTCATGAGGCGTGGGTATGCGATGGAGATACGGCTAAAAAATGGGTGGGAAACGAAGAGTCCTTTCCCCTATTTTTTAATAAAAACGGAAAACGAAGAGTCCCGCCCTTTTCTATTTATGACTTAAATTTCCGATTCTCTCTTACAAACTCTTCATCTTCTTCCAGTTCCTCTCCCTCTCACTGTTCCTCTTCTCAAGTAAGTAATCTTGCAGATCATTTTATTTTATTTTACTTATTTATTTTTTAAAATGATTTAATCTTCGATGACTTGCTTTGCTATTTCATGTTGATTTCGATTTTGGACAGGCTGTAATATTTTTGAGTTATGCTTCTCCAGTTGAGTTGACTCGTTAATATCAATTAATTGTTGACAGCAAACGTGTATGTACTTTAATAATGATTTGTTTCATTCACGGAAATTAAATATCTGGAGTAATCGTGATTCTAATTTTGTTATTCTTGCTGTTCAAATAGATTTATGATCGTTTTACTGTACCGGGAAAATTTCCCAGCATTGATACTGTGTATTTACTCTAGGTTTGTGAGGATCCCGAACTAGGACTGTATTTTAATGTTGTTTTTATACCTTTATTTTACAACCTTTTGTAAACAAACTGATCACTAATGAAGCATGCAATGGACGGATAAGGTTAGATTTAAAGGGTCAAAGTAATTGTTGAGGATGAGTCGTGTTGTGGAATACTAGTTTGGGTTTTATATTTAGTTTGTATATCAAGATACAGATAGGAAGGTAGTTGGAATAGTGAATTTTGGTGGAAAGTTGGACTGCGGCTAGAAGAAAATCTTGGTTTATAGATTGATCGGAAGTGTTTTGATGTTTTTGAGTTGCAGGTGAAATAATTTATCCTTTACAGAATGAGTGGAAGTGCAGTAGATCGTATAATAGATGGTGATTGGGAGCTTCGTTCCCTATCCAGTGGAGAATGGACTGTGGTTTTAGTTGGGCGTACTGGCAATGGAAAAAGTGCCACCGGGAATAGCATTCTTGGAAGAAGGGCTTTTAAGTTTGGGGCTAGTTCATCTGGTGTTACTAGTACATGTGAGTTGCACAGAAGTGAACTGAAAGATGGCCAGATCATTAATGTTATTGATACTCCTGGTATGTTAACCTGGATTTGATTGTACAATTTACTACTTTCATCTTGCATTTGAAATTAATTCATCTAATAAACTAATGTCGTGAGTCGTTGCAGGACTATTTGTTTCTTCTGATGAATCTAAATTTATTGGGAAAGAAATTGTCAAATGTATTAAGCTGGCCAAGGATGGTATCCATGCTGTCATTGTAGTTTTCTCAGTGAAAACTCGTTTTTCACATGAAGAACTTTCTGCCTTACACAGCTTACAGACTTTGTTTGGAAGCAAAATTATAGACTACATGATTGTGGTCTTCACCGGTGGGGATGAACTTGAATATGATGGGAAAACATTAGAAGAATATTTGGGTCACGATTGTCCTGATCCTGTAAAGGTTTCTTTTTGAACTTAAGTCTGATTTATTAGCATGTTGTTTATTTCATAAAGGTCTATGTGTAAGAAATTTCTGATATACGCTAACATTAATTATGTTTTGATTTCATAAAACTGGGTAATTGAATAGTCTATTGTCAATTTATATATAGGTTTGAATGATCAATAAAAACATGTTCAATACACTTAAAAGTTATTGGTGTAAGTGAATGCTCTAGTGTGGGTCTTCGGTTATTGGATCTTTAATAAGAGGCTCCATGTAATCTCTTATAAATTCGCTAAATCTCCACTTTAAAACTTAATTTTGATATGTTTACCCATTCAAAGCTATCATAGGGAGGTTTTTGGAGTGAAAGCCCTATTATAACGTGTTTTCAAGTTTTAGGTGATTTCTTAAGATCTTTTTTAACTTGAAAAATATTTTAAACCAAGCTCTTCAATTGCACAAATAATTTGCTCAGATAGGTAAAAATTTTTTATAGCCCTTACCTGGCAATCAACAAAATGGCTTTATTTTTTGCTCATTTTTCTTATTCTCATTTATAGAATTAAAATTGGTTGTTATAAATACTGCAAAAAATACTCATGCTTGTTGATGCTCAGGGAAAGGTCAACCTGTGGCTACAAATTAAGGCTTTGCCTCTACAAGCAGTATGAAAGCTTTATCTAAAAGTATTATGCTTTACCTTGTAAAAAGTTATGAGCACATTTGATATTGTTTTTAAACTATTTTATTTGGTTGTCATATGTTTTCTATTCTGAACATCCTTAAGCTTTATGATTCTTTAAATGTTCACTAATTCTAAAAAATAGGGCTAATATATGCTTTTTTTTCACATTTATAATTAACATTGTTTCAGGATATTCTTGCTTTGTGTAAAAATCGGCGAATGCTTTTTGATAACAAGACTAAAGATGAAACCAAAAAAGCTAAGCAAGTTGGAGAGCTTCTTTCCCTTGTTAACAGGGTCATAGCTCAAAACGGTGGACAACCATACACAGATGATATATTTGTTGAATCGAAGGTGAGTTTGTTCACAATTTTTTCTACTCCTGCAGTTTGTAGTAAATATGTCCTGATACGTTTTCATTCGACAAACAGAAGGGGGCTTTGAGACTTCATGATCAGCAAGTGGAGGTTAATTCCCTAAAAGGATATTATGAATTAGAAAGATCATATGAAGACCAGCTCAATCAAATTGCTGAGATGGTAATCTTGTTGATCTCTTTTCCATGTTTGAATTTTAGCATGTGCATTTGTGCTCTGATATCCTAAATTGTATACTTGCAAACGAAGTAAAGCTACAATTGCGGCCTTTCCGAATGAAGCCCCTAGAAAGATTAAACTTCATATGCACCATTTGATTGACCAAAAATCTTTTATAAAGCCATGTTTGCACATTCTTAAATTTTTTTTGGATATTCTTTTACTTTTTGACTTTCAATGAATTAAGAAGTGGTAATAGTACCTTCTGTAGTTTTCTCATATTGAATTGCATCGTATGCCTAATCGTTATTGTCAAGCATTTTATTGTATTTACTATTTTATTGGTAGGAATTATGGTCTCTCATCATATGGGCATGATTAAAAGTTATGAGCAACCTTTATGAAAACTAAAGTAGACAAATTTAAATGGAATGACTTAAAACATTTTCTTCTGAGGATATTATTGCAATTTTAGCTTCAAGAATCTTCTTATTGGATTATAACAAATATCTTTGAGGTTGTAGTGAGTCTGAATCAATTTTTTTTTTTTAAAAGGAGGGCAAATTGTTTGTGCAAAAGTTTAGAATTTGTTGAAACATAATTTTTTTTATTGACGTCAGTCTGATACAGGCATTGCCTATATAAATGAGATCTTTTTTGGTGGGAAAATCATGGTTGTCATTAAAATTTATGCTGAAAACTGTGGATGTATTTGTTTGAGATGCCATGTATTTGTTCTCTGTAGTCCCCTGGTAAAGTATAATTGTAAATTTATGATTTATATTTCCAGAAATTTTATGGGTTGCTTTGCTCAAGCTCTGATATTCTAATATGATTAACAATGGCTGTAGGATTCCGGGGGTCCTCCAACGGTTTCAAAATTGGGAATTCTGTTTTCTTTCCCTGTTCATTTGCCCTTTTAGTTTATGTTTTTCATTTGTCGATAATATTGTTGTTATTCTGAGGTTTAATGGTCCTCGTTGGATGTTTTTACATAGAATGAGTCAAAGCTAAAGGATACAAATAGTAAGCTTGAGCAGCAATTGAAGGAGGAGATTGTTGCCCGCATGAAGGCAGAAGAGAAGGAACGAGAAGCTGAAATGAGGTCCAACGATGAAATTCGTAAGCTTAGAGAGAATCTTGAGAAAGCGCAGAAGGAAGCCAAGGTGCTTCGTAAGAAATCTGAATACCAGTGTTCTATTCTCTGATCAATCAACCAACCATATCGAATGACTATTTTGGTTTGACTTTGCTTAAAAAATATATTTTAATCCCCTAATTTTGAAACTATTTTTTGAACGCTAAATGATTATTTACTTACTTTTAGACGGGCAGTTCATGTCATCCATACGTATTCATATTATATCAATTCAAATTTTATATTAAAAGCTTTTAACTTTAATATGATTTAATTTAGAATTGTATTAAAAAATTTTAATTCTAATCTAACCTGTTAATAATCGAGTTGACCTGACCTAACTGAAATTGATCTGAAATTATTTATTATTTTTACTCTCTAAAGTATTTTTATCGTTTTAATTTCTTCACGAAATTACCTCAACTTACTATTAATAAAACACGCAATATAACATTTTATCTTATTAATAAATGGTTTAAAAATTTATATATTACGACTTTTAAAACAAGTCAATAATTTGATTAATTAAACTAAATTTTTACTACTTAATAATAAAATAAAACATTTAAATAAAAAAATAATATGAGTAATTATAATTTTATAAAAATACAACTACAAGTAATATGTAAATATTTAAAATTTTTAATATAAAGATATAATATGTAATTATAATTTGAATAAAACTTTTAAAATACATCTATAATCTTACTAACCAAATTAAACTTTTACTACTTAATAATAAAATAGATATTTAAATTATAATATGAGTAATTATAATTATGTAAAGATAGAATTATATACAATTTATAAAGATTTCAACTGTTATTAATATTGTTTTTCAAAATTTTTATTATTTGTCTCTAACAAATTCTATTAAAAGAATATTTTTTTAAAAAATATTCGAGTTAATTTATGTTGTGTCGGTTACTTTTGTGTGAATTTTAACAGTATCCAATTTAATTTTGAGTCATATTAGGCTGACCCGAAATAAATTGTGTCAAAAAATCAACCCTAACCTAATATTTTTCGTATCGTGTCATATGAGGTTAATAAATTGTGCTGAAAATTGACAGTTCTACTTATTTTCCCCTTCATTAGTGAGACTCAATAGCAGAAAAGGCATTTATGTTAGGCCAAAGGACCCAAGGTTTACTGAAATTATAAACTTTCATCAGTTAACTTTAAAAAATCTAAATACTCATCATTCTATTAAAATTTATTATTAGAGTTAACAGTAAAAATGTTATTTAGTTAAAAATATTAAAAAACTAAAAATTTATCACGTCCCCCCTCCCCGAAAGTTTAAAAATTTAATAAATTTGCTCCTGTCAAAGTTTAAAAAGTGATGATTTCTCCCCTATGACTTTTCTTTCTCTTATTCAGTGACAATCTCTATTTCGGTTGATAACTGATCTTCGTTAGAATCTTACTCTCTTGTCGATTTATCACCATCACCATTCTATTTGTTTAAACAAAGATAAATTCATCTTCATCCGAGGAGTAGACGACATGAATAATCTCCTTGTCACCGTCCTAGTAAGTTAAATTATTATTTTTATGTCTATATATTTTTAAAATATATTATTCTTAATATTTTGTAATATTATATTTATATTTTTAATTTATTGTGTTTAGTTCAATTAGCAAGGGATATAATTATCATATATTTAAAATAAGATAGGAGAATTTATTCATATATTTTAAAATTTTTAAAATATAATCTTTTTTAAATCCCATAACTTTTATATTTGTCAATTAAGTCTTATATTTTAAATCACTTTATTCGGTGAGGTGCTTTTGCACAGTGGATTGCTATCGTAGCATTAAATGAGAAAACTAGCATGAATTGTCAAAATAATATAATGTTTAGCCGCACTTTCTTAAAAAAAAAAAAAACAATTGTATTTGATATTTTATCAATTTCAATTATTTAATCTGCAGTTTTCTTTACCAATTCTAAAAAGATAAGATATTTTCTCCAAAAAAAAAAAAAGTTTCTAGGGGAATAATATAATTACTAAGTTCAATTAATAAATTATATGGATAAGGTTTGGCCTTAAAACCTTTTTCACCCCCTTGTTGGTGTAAATTGTCATTTTACTCCAATTTTTTATTTTTCGAACTCATTATATAACCTAAATTTGAAAAAGTAAAACCAACCCTTTAAATGTCAAAATTACATAAGAATCTATTTATTCTTTTTATTCATGCTCCCCCCTCTCTTTCTCTCTTTGGTATCAATGACTTTTTTAGGTAAATAATTCAAATCAAAATTTTATAAATATGACAAAAATTCGAATCTAAACTTTCTCTTTGAAAGTTTTAATACTTCATCGATTTTATTAACTATTGATATTTTTTCTAGTGTCAAAGGTGTAAAAATATATATTTAGAAAAAAAAAAAAACTATAATTTTTAAGCTTTTATGAATGTTAATAAATTTTAAGGGATTTTTGGAAATTAAAAAAATTGTTTTGAAAATTTTAAAATTTTAATGTACTTCTTGATAATTTAAAAAGAGAGTTACACTCTTAACAAACTAAACATAATAAAATAAATTAGAGATATAAATTGTTGAGGTATAATTAATTTTGAAGAAGTAAAGTCGTGATTGAGTGTTCAAAAAGATTTTAGGATTGATTGCGAGTTTTTAGACTTTTTAAACATAAATTATCATATTTAAAATGTTTAGAAATGATATGTGATAAAATTAATTTTTAATTTTTTAAAAATTATTATTTTGCTTTTAATTCATTATTTTTTAAATAGAGTTTAATTTTGAGTAAGAAAATATTATTTATATAATTTAGGATGGGAAAATATTTTTAGGCAAAATTATAGTGGGAAAATGTGATATACTTACTGTGAAATATCCTAACAAATTGGCTCTTCTTTTGTGGCAATGAAGCCCATGAAAGCGGCTATATAGAATTTGGTTTTATTTAATAATAATAATAATAAAATAAAAAAGAAAAGGGAAGTTAAAGAACTCACAAATTGTGAAGGCCTAATATTGGTTTGTTTAACTTTAATTCGTAATATTGTTAATAAATAATTAAAAATCTTTTAATTTCGTGTATTAAATTATTGATTTTCTCCAATAATTGTAGTATAATATTGACTCTATATTAATATATTCATATTTTACGTGAAAATAAATATATAATTACCCAAAAATGTGATTTTAAACCTAAATTAGATTGATTGATTTAATCGATCCAATGAAAATTTGATGGGCTTGATTTAGGGTTTGTCACTGCTTTGATGTCAACATGATATTTCAATTTTTTTAAATTATTGGAAACCATATCGCAATGCTCTATTTGGTCTCCAATTTATTTGGTTATATATTTCTCACTTTTTTATTTAATTTTAATTTGGGTCACAATTACTCTATATTTGTGTGTAAACTAAGTTGATGCCTTGATTTAATTGGTTGGTCCGGGTCAAGGCACTCTCCAGTTGAATACTTTGCTCAAAAGAGATGAAAGTAGTCATAAGGCTTGCGGAATTTATTGGGTATTTTAGTAATTTTATAGCATTTTTTCGCTTGAAAATAATAAATTCCATTCATAATATGCGTTAACATTAATTATAATTTAGAGCTTAAATTGATCAATAAATATAAACTCACTACAATTTATGTATGATATGAGTAAGGACATCAATACAAGTTTAAAGTTTATTAGACTTTTAATAGGAAAAATATAAGCAAAATTAGAATTTCTCATCCAAATGCAAAGTTATAAAACTTGATTATTTTACCAATTTCTATTTAAACACATCATGCTATAAAATACCATAATTTGAAAATTAGGAATATAGATAAACTTGTTTGTGTCATTTAGTTAGCGAAAATTAATTCAGAAAAGATTGATTATCAATAAGTTACGTTTATTTTTTTTATAGAACCGTTATGCAGAGTGAGGTGTCAAGGAGTTACGTGTTTTTTTTATTTACTGGAGAAGTGGACCTGTCTTTCTTTTATTAAAAATAAAATTGGTTAATCAGACTCTCCTATAAAAAACTCAATAACCAATTATCAACTCACACTTACAACCCAAATTTAACAATTGCAATATAAAGTGTATTAGTCTGCTTTTAAATGATGACATCAGACTCATAAAATAAACTCTTTCTAATCTACACATTCGCCTAATTTTATTAAATGATAAAAATTTAGTCAATATATGTATACATTATTCCAACATTCTCCCACTTGGATAATATTGATTAAAGGTTTATATATATCTTTGATAACACTGATTAAAATTTTATATTTATATGTATATATATTAAGAAAATAATCCCTTAAAAAAATTCAAGTAAATGGCATTTAATTATTCTAAAATGGCCATTAATTTGCAAAAATACAACATAGTGCAGAAATAACACTTCAATCTAAAACAGTTTTGCCAATATAATTGTCAATAATGAATTAAAACAATCTTTGTGTTTCAAAAATAACACAAGATATCTATAATTATAATTATATCACATGGACCTTTAATTATGACAAGAATAACATCCAAATGTGATTATATAAATATATACTATTACCTGTTAATCCTCTTTATAATTTTTCTTTAATCATTATGTTTCAAAGGAAATAAGAGAAACCTCATAACTCTAAATGAAGTCAACAACTTCCAACAAAATTTGCACATTTTACTAATAATATCGAGATGTACAAACAAATGTTCATACAATTGTCATACTTAAGATTATCCTTATTCTTGAGATACATGTTGTATATAACAATATGTACAAATATATGCGTATATATTTAATGTATTTATATCAATCAATGGACATCATACAAGAAATATGTATGAATGTTTAATCACAATAAACTTTATTAAGACAACAAAAAATACAGTAATGACTCCTCCCACTACTCTAGGTATCAAAAGATTCCAAAACACTCATATTCTCTACATGTTTAAAAACAATAAGTCTTAGTCCTTTGATTAGGGGATCTATCAACATAGAGTCTGTACTGATGTATTTTACAACAATGTCACATTTCTTGACTAAATCCCTGACTGTCAAATACTTTATTTCCATATATTTTGATTTACTATTAATTTTTTTATTCTTATAAACGAATACAATTTCATTATTATCACAGTAAATCATCAAAGGCCTAGACATAAAATTAACCACCTGATGCTCAATAATAAAATTCTTCAACCACATTGTTTGTATGACTGCTTTATAGACAGAATACTAAAATGTTATTTTACTTAAATATTCTTGAAAGATTATTGGTTAAAAAATTAGTATTGTACATAATTAAACTAATATGTTTCACATTAAAAATATGTTTTGTATATTTTTAAAAATATTTTTCATTTTAATAATATATTATAATTTTTTACATTGTCAAATTCTCACATTAATTCATTAAAATATATTTTCAAGTTGTTATCATATTGCTAGAGGTGGTAGGTGGCCTAGACCCCCTTTTTAGCTTGGCTCAAAAATAACATGACCCACTACTATAATATGCTAGGCATATGGACTAGTTGAATCATGTTTGGGGCTTGAAAACTAGACCTATGGGCTAACCCACAATGGTCTGCTATTGTAGAAGGCCAAAAAAAAAATTTTTAAATAATTGTTTGGATGCAAACGATAGGGAGCCATTTTGCACACCAACGTCTATTGAGGGTAGTAGTCATTGGGTGGATAACCTAAAGACCATTGGCTCTTTTATTTTATTTTATTTTTTATTTATTTTTCGTTTCCTATATATACTACCTAATACCCATCCTAAATTCACAATATCATGTTACAATCCATCATGTAACACCTACATATATGTTCAATGGTAAAATAGTATTTTCCTATATAAGTTTGACTTTGGTTGATTATGGCTTAGGATTGGATTAAAATTAAATAAGAAATACTTAATTTCAACCCTTGTACGGTTGTACATGTCATTATGTATGCTATACATGGCCTTCCACGTCAAGACATTGGACAAGATGTAAGCAAATTTTAAACAAAATGCATGTTTATACATGAGGATGTGCATCCATGCATACTATTATAGAATTTGTGTTTAATAAGGCATGTTTGTGCATTTTTGGAAGTTTATCCCATAATATTTGTGAGTGTTTCTATCTAGTGTATAAGCGTGCTAGAAAGAAGAGATTTGATACTCTTATTTTTTATGACAAGCATAACTTTCTAGTGAAGTTAAGCAAATGAAAATAGTAGAGAGAATAAGGTTGTTTGATAACAAATCTTCAATCACTTCGACAATCAAGTAAGTAGGAACTTTTAATGTTTTGTTATTGTGATCTATAGTTCGTGTATGAAAGAATATCTCATGGTGATGATCTGGATGTTTGATGAGTGTAATTGGTAAATAGATGTGATAAATAGGGTTATGAAAATTATATTATGTTTGGTGTTGTTCATTCTTGATTTAATGGTAATAAAGGATAACTAAACCAGGTATGTTAAGGTTTGATTTTCGGTTATATTATGATTGTTGAGTTAAGGTATTAATTACATGATGCGTTTATATGATTAAAAATGGTTTATGATGGTTAAAATATGTTATAGGGAATCTTATATGTTTTGTTCTAGGCCAAACAACTATTTCCCACCCAAGGTTTGATGTTTTCTCAAATATCCACTCTTTAACTATGGAAACACCAAACACTCACCCATGAGCAGTTAAAATTAACGGTGGTGAGGGTAAAATCATCATTTTCTTTATAATATTAAAAAATAAACTAAAATATAAGCTATTTTTGCCCCCTAAACTTTGAAAACTAAAATTTTCCCCCAGCCTAAGTTTTAAAAAATGACAGTTTCACCCTAGGGTTTCGTTTTGAAATCTCCGATGACATCTCCGACTCCATTGCCAATGGCCTCTCCCTCCCGAAGCATCCTCTCCTTCCGGCGATCTCTTTCCTCATATTTAGAGGTCTGATCGACGTCAGAGACGCCTTGGGAGATGAAGACGACGGCTTCGTCTTCCCTGACGACGGCTTCGTCTTCCCTGATGAAGTTCTTCGTCTCCCAAGGCATCTCCGACATCGATCGGGCCTCCAAATGGGAGGAAAGAGATCATCGAAAGAAGAGGATTCTTCGGGAGGGAGAGGCCGTCAGCAATGTCACCGAAGATTTTAAAACGAAACCCTAAGATGAAACTATCATTTTTTAAAACTTAGGTTGGGGGAAAATTTTAGTTTTTAAAGTTTAAGGGGGCAAAAAGAGATAAAATTTTTCGGCATTAGGGTTTTGTTAAATTTAACCGGCCATGGGTGGGTGTTTGGTGTTTCCATAGTTAAAGAGTGGATATTTGAGAAAACATCAAACCTTGGGTGGGAAATAGTCGTTTGGCCTTTAATCTAATCTTGTAATGTATGTACACATTATGAGCATTAATTTTACACACTTAGGACACTAGTAATGTGTTATTTTAATTGTTAAATCAATATAAAGGTATTAAGATTAAAACCATATATGAAATGAACCTAGAATACATTTTCCATACGTCATGTATGGTCATACTTCAGTTGTGCACAACTATGACATGCTTGGAAATCATGTTTCTATACACCATGTATGCCCGTGCACATGATCGTGTATGCCCAAACATGGTTTATAATATTTTTCCAGTGTTTGATGATTGGATGTACGGAGGTCACACACACCTATTTGCATCCCTTTAGTTAGAACATAGTGTATGCCTATGTATCCAAATGCATGCTTGTACATGATCAAATCACCAATTTACCCCTAGGTTTCGTGTATGATCGTGAAGGAGAAGATTAATCATTCATAAAGGAGGATGTACACCTGCATATTTGATTGTGTACACCTATAAGCTTGTGGTCGTACATAATAGAAACAGAAGGTTAAAAATGTTAAGGGTGAAGTGAAGTTTATGAATCCTTAAAACATAGAAAGTTTATAGTTATAGTATCTTGTCTCAAGGTCAAATTTATAAAAGATAAAGTATTAGACTAAGGTGAAAGTTGCTCCGAGCTTAAAGTTAGGTAGCTTGAGATTGCATGTATGCATACTATGACCATACCTTTGTTGGTTGACCATGGAACTAGTTCACTCATGAGTCGATATGAGTCATTAGGGTCATTATTGGGAGACACCTATGAGATACTCTTTATATTGCTAGTAGAAGAGCACTACTCGTAGTAGGATATAATGGTTTATAATAGGACTTGATCACCAGAAGTAGGATATGGTAAGCCATAGTAGGAACGAGTTGTTGACATAGCCTAATAGTGGTGTAAAAAGTATATTGTACCATAAGTTTACTAACATGGTCAAAGTGTCTAATCCCTGTATTGACTTAGTTAAATCAACATGTCAATTATAGTTCAGTTATACTATTACAATTAAGGTTAAGCTTTCACTTATGTTACTTTGAATTAGCAAGTCATTACAGTTAGGACCCAAAAGGATTGTATGTGATGTCATGAGATATCAAGATTACTTAGGCAAATTTAGGGAACCAAAGTAGATCTCAAGTTACTGTTAAGTATGAAAATGTTCACATTATCAATAGCTAGAGTACATAGAGTACTCTTGATGGCCACGCTATAGTGAACCTAATCGAGGTGAAAAATAAAAATTATGAAAATATTTAGATAATATTCTTATTTACTAAGTGATTATCGCTCACATTCTTATTTTTATGATTTTGCAAGTGACAAGTAACAGTGACGATTGTAGTGCTAAGAGGCCAGATGCTATGAGTTGTTATGAGGGGTCAAGTAATCAATTATATTTTTTATTTTATGTATTTGGACTTTTAGAGACGTGATGTTATGATGCTTTTTGAGTTTGAGAGAGTTATATTTTATGTTATGGATGATAGTTTTATTGTTACTTAATAGCTCTTGACTTCTTCCACATACTTATTTAATGAAGGGTGTTTAGTTTTTATTATTTTATGTGTAGGTTATTGTATAGATTCAAGTGAATATGTATGCTTAAATAACTAATTTAAGTAATACTTCCTTCTGAAAGGCAGTATTTCTAAAGAGGGTGTTACAAGTTGGTATCAGAGTATGATTTTGATATCCAAAAAATGTCTTAGGTAGAGTATAATTAGAAAAGGCTCAGTAAGCTCCTCATGCTATGTTGACTGCACCTACAATTGATCATTATAAGTTAAAGTTTTAGTTTATAAATTGTCTACTTTATGAGAAATGTTAATAACTGATGTGAGTTTTAAAGATTCATAATGAGGAGGTGCAAATGCTTAAATGGAAATAGTCAAAGGGACTAATATGAGGCTTAGGATTTAGGGGCAACTCTCATAACCTCTCATTCTAGACTCAATGTTGTAGATGTGAGGAACTTGATCCATGAACTGCTTAGGGAGCAATAATAATAAGGAGGTGCTCCAACTTAAGCTAATGAGTCAATGCAAACCCTATTGACATAGGTGTCAAATAAAGGGATAACAGGAAAAACCCTGATTGTAGAAAGAACCCAACTACACCCAATTTATGACTACCAAGGATGCATCAGTCGTACAAATTTACAAATACCAAGGATCACATAATTGTTAAGGAGTGGCTCAAGATTACTGAGAGCACTTTGTCTCTATTTGAGATGATGGATATGAAGAAGATATATTTGGTTTGTTTAGTTTAAAATTACTTAATTTATAATACCTAACCCTTCGAAGTTTAGCTAATACTCAAACTCATGCCACTTTTAAGTTTAGCTGGCATGTCTCTATGCCACTTTGAACCTTTGAGTTTTATTTTTAACCCTGTCCAGGAATGCTTTAGCCATTGATAAGCTCCAAGCAAGGGTAATTTAGTCAATTTGTGTAAATATTAAATTTTAATTCAATAAGGTTTGACTTTGAGGGTAATTTTTATGATTTTTGCAAAAGACAAAAGTGCCACATATTCATCCTTCCATGAAATTTCTTAATCTCGAAGAAGTAATTTCAAGTAAGAAAGAGTATCCTATCTTTTTCTATTTATAGCTTTAATTTCTGAGTCTCTGTCACAGACTCTTCACTTCATCTTCTCCTTGTTCCTCTTCTCAAGTAAGTAATCAGCAGATCAATATCTTTTATTGTATTTATTTATTTTTCAAAATGATTTAATCTTAAATGACTTTCTTTGATAATAGTGTTTTGATGCTTTTTGGGTTACAAAATGGGCGGAGGTTCAGTAGATCGTACAATGGCCAGTGGAGAGCGGACTGTGGTTTTAGTTGGGCGTACTGGCAATGAAAATAAAAATTTATTATTATTTTTAGTTAAAATTAATATAAATTAGTTATATAAAAAATCAGTTTATAAAAAAATTTTTAGGGCAAACTGTTATTTAGTTTAAATGTATTTTGTCTTTTCAACAATTTTATAAAAGAATTTAACAAAATTTTTAAACAAATTTAACAGGTTGGTGTGAAAATTATTTTTCCAAACTAAACCAATGGGAATTTGTCATTACATCATACCTTGCATGAGAAATAAATTATACGTTTATAAATTACCAATAGAAGCTTTAATCATCCTCAATCTCAAAAGTTGAACTAGAATGGTTTTTTTTTTAAACAAAGTTTGATTTGGGTGAAAAAAAATATTATTTATGCAATCTAAGGTGGAAATGGTTTCTAGACCAAAGCTTGGGTAGGAAAATATGATTTACTTATTGAGAAATATCCTAACAAATTGGGTTTTCAAGCTTCTTTCGTGGCAACAAAGCCCATGAAAGAAGACTACATAGAAAATGGTTTTCTCTAAATAATAACAATAATAAGAAAAGGAAACTTAAAAGAACTCACAAATTGTAAAGGCGTAATATTGGTCTGTTTAACTTTAATTTGTAATGCTTTTAACAAAAAAATAAAAATCATTTAATTTAGAATATAAAATGATTGATTTTCTCCTATAATTGTAATATAATATTGATCAATACTAATATATTCATACTTTACATTAAAATAAATATATGTTTAGTCATAACTTGAATCGAATTGATCAATTCAATCAATCCGATCGAAATTCAATGGGCTTGATTTAGGATTTGTCATTGGACTTCTTTTATGTCAATATGATTTTTCAATTCCTTTTGTAAATTTGTCATAGTCCATAGTGCTTTTTATTGGGTATTTTGATTTGAGTGATATTTTTATTCGACATTTTGATTTGAGTGATGGAGTCCTAACAATCACAAATGAATGGATTATACTACTATACCACAAATCCATTTAATTATATATATATATACAAAAAATTGGTTGATGTCTTCATCTAATTGGTTAGATTAGATCAAAACCTGTTTTGGACCTGAAAACATCACAGAAAAGAAAAGAAAAAAGTCATAAGGGTTATGGAATTTATTGGGTATTTTGGTAATTTCATACATATTTTACTTGAAATAATAATCACACAATTAACAATGATATGATTTTTTAGACGTTTTTATCTTGTTATAGATAGTAATCTAAGTAAATGACATCAGTGTCAACTTCAAAGTTGCCTTTGATGGGTAAAGGTCTGATAATCTACTATATGTGATTTTATTTTAAGAGAAATTATAATAATTGGCCAAAATTAAGGAGGTCTTTGTAAAATTGCCCAAAACAATAAGGTTTAAGCAAAATTGCCCTATTTTTGTGAAATGACCAAACTACCCTTATATATAAACAAAGAAAATTTCCTTATTTCCCACGATAATCTTCCACGGTTTCACTATGCTAATTCAAAGAAATTTTTTGCTCCACGGTCATCCCACAGTCGAAGAGATTTTTAGCAATTTTCATGTTTTTCGATGATCCAAAATAGCAGAGAAGATTAGTATATCTTCCCTAATTTTGTTTGAATCAAGTTATTATTCATATTATTGAGATTTGAGTGAGATTTTGTGGTTTGAAACTCTAGGGTTTCGATTTTGAACAATATTTAAAATGTTTTGATTTTTGGTTGTTTTCGTTGAATTTGTTGAGGGTTTTTGTGTTATAGCCTATATAGATTTGATTTGTATTGAAATTGGAGGTCGAAACGACAAATTTTTGGCCTAAAAATGCGTTCAAAGTGATCAACAGTCCGACCATGGGAACAGTGTATCCCATGGTTGTGTCATGTGACAGTAGGCTAATGTCGTGAATACCGTGGGTTAGGGGGAAAATTTACTTTTTTGAAACTGCAAGGGCGCTAATAGATTAGAAAATTACTCAGGGGGCAAGGGATAAATATTGGACCTGTTTGTAGTAGAAATTTTCTCTGGGGGTAAATTGATATTTTTTATATCTAGGGTTTCTCGACGTATAGTTTTCGAATTTTATATCCATTTTTTTTGTTTTAAGGTTTTTCAATATGTAGTTGTCGAATTTGAAATTCAGTTTTTCGATTTATGTACTTTTTTGGCACATTTTATGATGTAATGACGTAATTTTAGCTTAATATTTCAATTTTTTTTGTTTATAGGATATATCAATTCGTACTTTTAAATTTCAGTTTCGTTTTTTCAAATTTTATAGTTTTATGATATATCGCCTCGTATTTTCCAGATTTTTGAACGATTTTTTGATTAGTGACATTTTTATGTATTTCAACTGATAGAGTTGAAATTTCAATTCTTTTTTTTCGATTTTCACTGTTTTAAGATAAATCCACTCTTTTTTCAGATTTTCTAACAATTTTTCGATTGTTCACATTTTATAGCATTTCAACGTATAGAATTCAAATTTCAGTTTCGTTTTTTCAAATTTCGTTGTTTTATGATATATCGACTCGTATTTTTCAGATTTTCAAACAATTTTTTGATTTTTTGACATTCTAGGGTATTTCAACATTTAGAATTTGAATTTCAGTTACGTTTTTTGGAATTTCACTATTTTAAGATATATTGACTCGTATTTTGAAGATTTCTGAATGATTTTTCGATTATTGACATTTTAAGGTATTTCAAAGTATAGAATTTAAATTTCAGTTTCATTTTTTCGATTTTCATCCTTTCAGGATATATTGATTTATATTTTCAGATTTTCGATCGATTTTGCGATTGTTAACATTCTGGGGTATTTCAACGTATAGAATTCGAATTTCATTTCCATTTCTTTTAAATTTGCCATTTTAGGATATATCAACTCGTATTTTCCAGATTTTCAAACGATTTTTTAATTGTTAACATTCTAGGGTATTTCAACGTTTAGAATTTGAATTATAATTGAGGTATATCAATTATAATTAGTATATAAATATTCATATATATTGTTCATTGAGATTTTCAAAATTACAATTTTGCAGTTTGTCGAGGAGGCACGCATGGTGGACTTGACCATGATTCAGGATTCTCCACCCAAACCTCCTCCCGCATACATGGAGAATGTAACATTAATCGATTAATGCATAATTGCTACGTAGGATGAAATATTAAATTAATAGTTGTATGTACTTGTAGCTGATTCATACAACACATGGTCGGATCATCTAGAAGGGTCTACTCGTTCGCACCCCGTATACAAATCCAATCAAAGGGAGGGCAAAACAACAACTCAGGACCATTCCATCCTTTGCCTCAGAGCGTGAGGAATCTTTCCTCATGTGGTACACTAGAACTGCGACTTTCGACTCGCATGATGTTTACTTCATTAGGTCGAAGTCGAAGGACAGTTTTTGGTGGCTTGTGGTAGAGTTGCGCAAGTGGCTGACCGACGATGTAAGTTGTCTATACTATATAATTTGATTAAAAGTTTGATATATTCGTCAATAACTAACACATTTGAAGTTATTCATACCATTTTAGCATGTGGATTCCTTTTTAGCTATATTACGTTGGCATCAGGACAATCACTGTTCGACTGTTTCACAGCGTTGGACGGCTGTCCACACATCCTTCATGATATTATGAAATATCAAAATACCCCCATGTTTTTCTTAACATTTCATTTAACCCCCTATAATTATCTAAACTTTCATTTAACACCATTTTATGTTTTCTTGTATCAAAAAACATCTATCTATTCTTAACCTATTATTTAAATCTTTCATGTATTATGTAATTTCAAAATACCCCCATATTTTTTAAATATGTTTTTACCCCCTACAATTACCTAACATTATATTTACCACCCTTGTATGTTGTCTTATATCAAAATACATCTATCTATTCCTAAAATTTCATTTATAATGCTCTTACAATGTTTAATATCAAAATACCCCATATTTTTATAATATTTTTTTGACCCCCCATAATTATCTAACACTTTATTTAACACCCTTGTATGTTCTCTTGTATTAAAATATACCTATCTATTCTTAACATGTTATTTAAATCCTTTATATATTGTATAATATCAAAATACCCCCCATATTTATCTAACATTACATTTAACCCCTATATTATTATCTAATATTCAAGCACCCCCTTTATATGACATATAAACCAGATTTAACAGATAAAATTAAAATTAAGTTTTTAGGTTAAAATTCATATAAATACATTTTTTTCACGAATAGCTTTTTTTTTAATCGAATTCAGAAATATAAACTTCTATCATCCAAACGAACTTATACTAATTGATATTTAGTAAAAATGAGAGTGAGAGTGGGTGTTTGAGTGAAATAAGAAGTGTGTGTAATAAGAATGAGTAAGAGAGTTTATATAAATGTGGTGAAAGGTGATTTTGGTATTTTAAAAAAAGTTTAGGGCATTTTTGCTTAGGAAAAAAATTTGGGCATTTTTACTTAAGAATAGTGAAATTGGGCATTTTTGCTTAATGGAGGGGTAATTTGGTCATGTATTATAATTTCCTTTATTTTAAATATTAATATCATTTTATTTAAATATTATTATAAATGTGTATTTGGTTTGAATAATATTTTATTACAAAAAATAAAAAATTACCATAAAAATAAATTGCTTGAAAGATTATTGAAATTACATTATTACTATGTTTGATAAAATTTAGTATATATAAATAATTATTGTGTTTATCGATAAATATCTTTCTTCATTAGGCTAATTTCCTCTTGAGCTTGCCTCCATTTCTAAGGAACCAAATTTTCACCTTCAACTTCCAAAGAATATTCTTGTTTTTCCTTTGAGGTTTGCTGAGGTAGGAGTTTTTTAAACTGAATTTATTTTAGAGAATAGGAGGTAACGATTGTCAAGTTTCCTTTAGTTGAAATTACACCAAATTAATACAATTCTTGACGTACTTAACAATGAATCTAATTGGTAATAATTAATTTTAAATTTATTTTTATTAGTTTTAAATGAAATTAATATTAATTAGAGATATAAAAAATTTTTAATAAAATTTTTGAGTAAATTTTATTTATTTTAAGAGTTTTTTTTTTTGTTTTTTAATAAATTTATAAAAAAATTTAACAGATATTTTAACATAAACGAATTTAACAAGCCAGCAAGAAAATAATTTTTTTAAACTTAAAGGTACAACGGTCGTTTTATTTAACCCTGCGTGGAAAACATAATTGGGCCCTCTATTTATGACTTACTATTCTGAGTCTCTCGTACGACCTCTATCTTCCTTCCCTCTCCCTGTTCCTCGTCTCAAGTAAGTAATCTCACTTACCAATTTATTTTATTTTAATTATTTATTTTTCAAAATTGTTTAATCTCTAATGACTTGCTTTCCTATTTCATGAATCGAACTGGTTGATTACGATTTTGGACAGTCTGTAATTTTTCTTAGTTGTGTTTTCCAATTGAGTTGACTCATTTATATCAATTAATTATTGAGAGCAAATGTGTATGTACTTTAATAATGATTTTTTTTTATTCCCATAAATTAAATATTTGTAGTAATCGTGATTCGAATTTTGTTTTTCTTGCTGTTCAAATACATTAGCGATCATTTTACTGTACTGGGAAAACTTCCCAGTATTGATACTGTGCCTGTACTCTAGGTTTGTGAGGATTGCGAACTGAGATTGTGTTTAGATTTTTTTTATACCTTTATCTTACAAACTTTTGTAAACAAACTGATCACTGATGATGCTTGCAATGAACTGATAAGATTAGAGTAAAAAGGTTAATGTAATTATTGAGGATGAGCAGTGTTGTGCAATGCGACGTTGGATTGTATGTTTAGTTCGTATATCTAGATACAGATAGGAAGGTAGTTGAAATAGTGAATTTTGGGGGCAAGTTGGACTGCGGCTAGAAGAAAATCAGTGGTTATAGATTGATTGGAAGTGTTTTGATGTTTTTTGTGTTGCAGGTTAAGTAATTTGTTCCTTACAGAATGGGTGGAAGCTCAGTAGATCATACCATAGATGATGATTGGGAACTCCCTTCCCTATCCAGTGGTGAACGGGCTGTGGCCAGTGGAGAATGGACTGTGGTTTTAGTTGGGCGTACTGGCAATGGAAAAAGTGCCACCGGAAATAGCATTCTTGGAAGAAGGGCTTTTAAGTCCGGGGCTAGTTCATCGGGTGTTACTAGTACATCTGAATTGCAGAGAACTGAACTGAAAGATGGGCAGATCATTAATGTTATTGATACTCCTGGTATGTTAACCTGGATTTGATTGTGCGATTTACAACTTTTATCTTGCATTTGAATTTGATTCATCATATATACTAATGTGGTGAGTTGTTGCAGGACTCTTCGATTTTTCCGCTGAATCTGAATTTATTGGGAAGGAAATTGTCAAATGTATTAAGTTGGCCAAGGATGGTATCCATGCAGTCATTGTAGTTTTCTCAGTGAGAGCCCGTTTTTCACAAGAAGAACTAGCTGCCCTACACAGCTTACAGACTTTGTTTGGAAGCAAAATTATAGACTACATGATTGTAGTCTTCACTGGTGGGGATGAACTTGAAGATAATGAGGAAACGTTAGAAGACTATTTGGGTCACAATTGTCCTGATCCTTTAAAGGTTTCTTTCTGAACTTTAACTCTGATTTATTAGCCATGTTCTTTATTTTCATAAAGGTATTTCTATCGAGTGAATTTATTTGTGAATTTCTAGAGTCCTCTAAGCTTTGAACTCCCTGGAGTATTATGGATATCTAAATTTATATTTGCTATCCAATCTTGTTATTCGATCTATATTTTCCGTAAATTGACTGGTTTGCTGTTGAGGCACCCCTATTTGCTACGTAATTGCATTTTGTGTTACAAGATTAAACTTTCTTTTAGGTCTGTATAGATCTGCCCTCATGACTGTTTTTTTAATCGTTCTTCCTTTTCGGTTGTCTAATTCAGTGCAAGATTGTTTTGGTAGCAACAATGTTAGCACCTCTATCCCAATATTACTTGATTTCAATTTCTTACTTTTTTAACTTCAGAAATATTTAAAACCAAGCTCACTCTTTAATTGCACAAATAAGTTGACCTGTCAGGTAAAAATTTCTTTTAGCCCTTACCATGCAATTAACAAAATAGATTTATTCTTTGGTCATTTTACTTCTTCTCATTTATAGGAATTAAAATTGGTTGTTATAAATACTTTAAAAATAGACATGTTTTTTAAGAGGTCATTTTGTGTCTGCAAATTGAGGCATTTGCTTTACTAGCACTATGAAACTTTTTTCTAAAAACATTATGTTTTACCTTGTAAAAAGTTATGAGCAGATTGATATTGTTTTTAAACTATTTTATTTGGTTGGCCTAAATTTTCTAGGCTGAACATCTTTAAACTTTATGATTCTTTAAATGTTTATTAATTCTAAAAAAGAAAGGGCTAATATAAGTTATTTTTCACATTTATATTAACTTTGTTTCAGGATATTCTTGCTTTGTGTGAAAATCGGCGAATGCTTTTTGATAACAAGACTAAAGATGAAACCAAAAGAGCTAAACAAGTTAGAGAGCTTCTCATCCTTGTTAACAGGGTCCTAGCGCAGAATGGTGGACAACCATACACAGATGATATATTTGCTGAATTGAAGGTGAGTTTGTTCACAATTTTTTTTATTTTTTGACTCCTGCAGTTTGTATTAATTTTGTCATGAAATGTCTTTATTTGACGTACAGAGGGGGGCTATGAAACTTCATGATCAACAAGTAGAGGTTAATTCTCTAAAGGGATATTCAAAGCGAGAAATTACAGAGCTGAAGGAGCAAATAGAAAGATCATATGAAGATCAGCTCAAACAAATTACTGAGATGGTAATCTTGTTGATCTCTTTTTCTTGTATTAATTTGTGCATGTGCATTTGTGCTCTGATATTCTAAGTTGTATAATTACAAAGGAGGTAAAGCTACAATTGCGGCCTAGCCTTATACTTTTGGAGAAAAGAGCCCCTAGAAAGATTAAATTCATATCTAGCTCTTAAGAGCCTCTAAGTTACCATTTGCAGCCTTTATCTTCCACTAATTAAAAGTACAGCAAGGCCTTGGAATGTTCTTGGTAATCAATGAGATCCTATGTAAACATATTTTACATTCATGACTCGTGTAACATATTGTGAGATGATCTATTGTCTGAGGATACTAATTCAATTTTAGTTTTGAGAATCTTCTTATTGGATTATAAAATATATCTGTGAGGTTGTTGTGAGTCTGATACAATTTTTTTTTTTTAAATGAGGGCAAGATGTGCAAAATTTTAGAAATTGTTGAAAAATAATTTGTTTGATTGACTTTAGTCTGATGCAAGCATTGTCTATATAAATCAGATCTTTTTTTATGGGAAAATTATGAATGTCATTAATATTTATGTTGAAAACTGTAGATGTGTTTGTTTGAGATACCATGTGCTTGTTCTCTATATACCCCTGCTAAAGTATGAATGTAAATTTATGATTTGTAATTCCAGAAATTTTATGGGTTGTTTTTCTCAACCTCGGAAATTCTAATATGATTAACTATGGCTATAGGAATCCAGGAATCCAGGGGTCCTCCATTTGTGTCTAGTTTAGTGAATGGTCTTCAGTTGATAAATTTGGGAGTTCTATTTGCTTTTTCTGTTTATCTGTCCTTTTAGTTTACATTTTTTGTCTTTTTCATTTATCTATTATGTCAAGCAGAATTTGTATTATATTATTTTGGGGCTTAATGGTCCGCTTTCAATGTTTTTACATAGGTTGAGTCAAAGCTCAAAGAGACAACTATTAAGCTTGAGCAGCAATTGAAGGAGGAGCAAGTTGCCCGCCTAAAGGCAGAGGAGAAGGCATGGGAAACTCAAATGAGGTCAAATGATGAAATTCGTCAACTTAGAGAGAATCTTGAGAAAGCGAAGAAGGAAACCGAGGAGCTCCGGAAGCAAGCTGAAAAGCGGTGTTCTATTCTCTGACTAATCTTCAATCATTTGTGAGCATGGTATGTGCAGTCATGTCAAGAACGCCTAAGATTGTTTTATCTTTTCACTGTTTTTCTTACCCTGATGTCAATATGTTCACACTGCAAACATCTGCATTGTTATCTAGTGATTTTTAAATGTTTTATTCTCTGTAAAATGCAAATTTCCACCATGCTATCTCGAACAACAGTTGAAACTTGTATTAATGTTATTTAAATATGGATATTATAAGTTTACAATTAACTTTAGATTTCTTGCGGTTGCTGGATGAACCCTAAAAATATTTTGCTGTAAGCCTATATGACATTTCAAATAGTAATAAGGTTATTGGTTGCAGTTGATATTTATAGTTGTTATAAGAACTGACCCATGTTAAAGACAGATGAGGAAATCACTTGTCAAATGAAGTGTTTTTGCAAGGCATTGATGGATAAACTAGTTTTATTTTGACAAAATAAAGATTTACCAACAAAAGTTTGTTTTCCGAATACAAATGCTCAGCCTCAATGTCAAATTGAATTATTTTTTATGGTCCTGAAAATATGAAATATGATTTCTGGTTTTGATTTTACAATACCAACTGCCGAAACCTATTTTGTTTTTGTATAAATTTAATGCCCAACTATCTATCTGCAGTTCTTCCCTAAAGAAAGGTAAAATTTTTAGTGGAACCAGAAATTTTCTAAAAATCAAGTATCTAATAGCTATATTTTTTATGATTATAATTTTTAATGATATACAATTATTGAGAAATATCCAAACAAATTGGGTGTTCAAGCATCTTTTATGGCGTTGAAGCCCATGAAGGAAGACTAGATCAATGTTGTGTATATATTTTTAAGTGTGTAATTAGAAATTTTATTTTTAATTTAAAATTATTTAATTATATAAAAACACATTTCTATATAATCAATTATATACTAAAAAATATACACACATAATTTTATTACTATTAAAAATGAGTTTTCTCTTAATAATAAGAATAATATTAAATTAAGCATTTTATGGTGGCCTATATAATTTTAGCAACATTCAATGGTTTATTGCTAACCTCTGAACACTTTATACATCTTTGATGCTATTGGGGTTAAATTAGGGGTAAAGTGATTTTTCATAATTGGGGTTAAATTAGGTGTGGATTTGACTGAATCAAACTCAAATATGACACAACTCAAATTCGGCTTGATCGAAAAATGATCAGCTCAAGCTTGCAGGAAGTGTTATTGGAGTTTGGGCTCACAATTAGAGGAAGAGTTCAAGTTTTTTTTCGAACTCGACACTGTGTATACGAGCCCAAATGTGCTTGTGCTCGACCAAGCCCAAGCCAAGTTCCATTCACAAGTTTGGTTGAAGAAGTGCAGGATCCATTATGTATTGAAGGCCACTGCACATTAAAATAAACTCTCAAACAAGTACCCATCTCGATCCATAATGATATACGAGAAGACAAAACATACAGGCTTAAAGATTTTCACAACTTGAATGAAATAATGCAGAACAATGGTCATTTTTATGGGACACCTTTAGTGTTGATTGAAGATACCTTCGCTGCAGAATTTTTTGAAGTTCGCAGATTAATCCACCAAAAGTTCACTGACATGATAAATAAAATGCATGTGAAAATTATCAATACATTAAAAATAGAATATTAATTATCATAAGCACAAAAATTTTTGGCTAATTTTTAATAAATTTACCTTTTTAAACAAATTTAATTTTTATTTCAATAATACCCCTCTCTATTAATTACCTCTTTTTTTAGTATAATTTTTCATCAGCAACCTTTTCTTTTGGAGCATACTCCTGCATCATCACACTGATAATAAATTTAGTAATTTATAAATCGAACATTCATAAACTTATTCAAAAACAGATTGATTTTTTGTGTGATTGTTGATATGTATAAATCGGAACAAAAAAATGAATATAAGTGCCAAAAGTGCGAAGAGTGCATGTGCAATGCGAAAAGTGCGAGAGAGAAAGCAGCGGTGCGAGAGGTGTGAGAGAAGTTGCATTGCAAAAATTGTGTGAATTTATGCATTAAAAAATTGAATGGAACTGTTGCATGAAAACACTTTTCATTGATGTTTTGAATAGGGTAGTTTTGGAGGCAAATGAAAAATATTTATTACAATTTTTTACTTTTGGAGCATACTCCTGCATCATCACATTGATAATAAGTTTAGTAACTTATAAATCGAACATTCATAAACTAATTCGAAAACATATTGATTTTTAGTGTGATTGTTGATATGTGTAAATCAGAACTAAAAAATGAATATAAGTGCAAAAAGTGTGAAGAGTGCATGTGCAGTGCAAAAAGTGCGAGAGAGAAAGCAACGGTGCAAAAAGTGTGAGAAAAGTTGCATTGCAAAAATTGTGTGAATTTATGCATTAAAAAGTTGAATGGAACTGTTGCATGAAAACACTTTTCATTGATGTTTTGAATAGGGTAGCTTTGGAGGCAAATGAAAATATTTATTACAATTTTTCCCTTGATTTATAAACAAACCACACTTCCTTGTTTGATTAAAAAATTAATTGATTTTAAACAAACTACACTTCACTTGTTTGAATTGATTGATCAAAAAAATGGTGGGGATGCTATTCATACTTGGATTTGGTGAGCAATAACTTAACGAAGATGATAATAATTTAAAATATATTGGTGAAGTTCAAACATTAGTTTCAGTTAATAGGAAAATCAATTATGATAGATTTGTAGAAGTAGTATTTTCTCGTTTGTGTATCAATCGGAGTTATAATATGATAAAAATTTATATGTCAAACCCAATAGAGTTCACTGATTTGTCATATTTGTTAAAAGATGACTATGATATTTGGATGACGATGAAGTTATTTAGGTCATGCAAAAAGTCTTCCTTATTTCTTGAAGTGGTGACATACCGAATTGAAGTTGAAACCAACTATGAACAATAACATCTAGAACCAGAACAAGGGATTCACCAAGGGGTTCATTGAAACCCATCCATTGAAGTTCATTCTTCAGATAACATACATATGTAATCGGAAAGTGTGCCCAAAAATAATAGAGTAAATGTAAACTTTCATTATAACGATGTTGAGATTGGTGTTGATTGGAATCCTTGTTCTCAAGATTGGGCATATGGTCAAAGAGGCCTAAAACCGCTGTGAGGTACACTTGAAAAATGTTATCAAATGAACGATTCACTAATAGATTATTTTCACTATGACAAAGAAGATGAATATGGTGGTTTTGATGATAGTGGTGGTGATAATGATTTGGTGGTGTTGAAGGTGGTGATGATGTAGGGGTTGGTCCATCAGGGATAACACATAAAAGTTCAATCCACGTTATTCCAATGCATCACGGTTCCAATCCCATTAAAGTGTAGGTTCCAAATCCATTTTTTTGGTGGTTTAAAGACTTATAGGATGTAGAAAATAAGGAGATTGAAATTCATGCAGCTACGAGATGGGAGATTTAAGGTGAAAGATCAATTTGTTTGTAAACAAGTTTTAATAGATACATTACATAGGGATGCATTGGAAAATGGTTATCAATTCAAGGTTTCAAGTTCAATAAAAAAAAAAAGATATAAAATGTGTGCATCAACAATGCAAATAAAAGTAAGAGGGGTGAAGTTAAGTAATAGTGACATTTTTGTATTGTGAAAGTTAGGAATGCACAATTATCCTCGGGATATCATAAGACCTTATTATAGACAAGCAAACAAAAGGGCACTTGGAAAAATATTACAAACATTGTTTACTATGGGTGACCGTGTGTATAGGCCAAAAAACATCATAATGGATATGGTGGATAAGTATCAAATTGATATTTTTATGCATATGCTTGGTGTGCCAAGAACTAGGCTTTGAATGAGATAAGAGGTTTACCAGAAGAGTCATTCATACTATTACCGACGTTTTATTATAACCTTGAATAACAAAACTCTGACATTATTGCATAAATAGACACTGATGTGGATAATCGGTTTTATTTTGTCTTTATAGCTTTAGGATTCTCCATTAGAGTGTTTCGTGATTATTGTTGTCCTGTCATTTGTATTAATAAGGCATTCTTAAAAGGTCAATATTGGGGTACACTTTTTATTGTTGTGGAAAAAGATGTAAACAATTAAATTTATCTATTAGCATTTAGTGTTGGAGGAAATGAGGAAATGATAACTTAAATCCCATTCCTCCGAGTGTTACATAAGTGTATTGGAGACCTCCCAAATTTAGCAATTATCTTAGATAGACACCATACTATAATACTATCACCTGTTATGTGAGAGAAGTGTTCTTGAATGCGCACTACAATCGGTGCAGCCATCATATAAAAGAGAATATGTGTAGTCGGTATAAACAAGCAAAATGTGTAGAATGATTATTTTGGAGAGCTGTAAAAGCATATTGAGTAGAAGGTTTTGAAAAGGCTTTATAAATGGTTAAAGCTGAAAATCCTACTACAGTAGCTTATTTGGAAGGTATTAAATATTTATGGTAGGCTTATGCTCACTTCACCGGCATCCGATATAATATCATCATCACAAATATTGTTGAGTCATTTAATACCCTGACATGACAAACATGCAAGTTGCCAGTGATGATGCTCCTTGAATTTCTATGTTCCACTTTATAGAAATGGTTTTATATTGTCACAATATGGCATGTTCAATCAATTTCGTGTTTCATATTTGATGCTTGTACAAATTCATAAATTAATAATATTTCTATATTTGTTTAATCATGCAATTGCTTGTACTCATCCTCTAACTCTGTGGGCTGAAAAGAAGTTGAATGGTTATATATGAAAATCAGCCAATATGATTATCAAGCTAATAATTGTTGATAGATATGAAGTGCATGGTTTAGGCAAACCAGATGCTAAAGTCAAATTTGCTACAAAAGAGTGCAACTATAAGAAATTTCAACTATTATAAATAGTATGTAGATATGATGCAACAATTGTCAGATTTTAAAACCTTTTGAATTTTTATCCGTGGGTGAACAAGTACTAAACCAAATATTGAAAAACAGTTTATAGGGAGAGTGTAGAATCATTGGGAGATCCATTTGAATGAGTGAAACCTAAGGAAATACGTATAGTCTATTCACCTCAGATAGATTTCAATGTTCTAGCCGTCTTTCTAAACACACTAGAAGACCATCACAAGGGCAAAAAATATGTTAAGTTGAATATTGTCGATGTCATGAGAAGGGTCATATATGATTGGTTTGTACGAATCCATTACATGAGACTGTTGCATTTTCATCATCAGGTATTGGTTATTCCAAAAGAGTATAATTTTCAAATAATGTAATATTTTCGACTAGTGAAAATTCTTTGAATATTATAATATTCTTTTAATCATATTATATTATATTTTGAGGCAAGTGATATAATATATTTTGTTGGCATTAAAAAAATTTTGGTAGCATTTCCCTAGTATTTTATGCATTTTCCTCCTTGTATCAAACAAATAACAAATAAAAAAACACTTCAATATATGCATTCAATCGAACCATGCTTCAACTATATCCAAACATTGTCAACTAATAAGCAACTATAAAAACCATAATATAAATAAATAACAATAATATAAATCAGGATAATAGAAAAAATCAACTAGAGTGTGAATTGCCACTATGTTTCCATATACAATGCAACATATTGAGGTGGTCTTTTTGATTTAAAAATCAAATCTGCATCTAGTGGCAGGATACTCTAAAATATTAACTGTGAATATCCCACAATCATTAGATGTTGTGACTTGTTGGGGTATATCAATACATCTTTTGATCGTTATTGGCTCCATTTTTGGCTCTACACCTTTAACCTTCTAGTAACTAGTCACACTGATAATGGATGAAAGGTGACAATAACGTACCATCACTTGAGAGAATCTCTTTATAGAGTCAAAGAAATTCATTGATGAGTTATAAACAGTTAAAGCCCATGTATTTAGGTCCAACTCACCACATGCCCAATGTTGACAATTAAAATTGATTGGAATGTATACTTGTAAAAATAATAATAATTTCATTATCATTGCAACTAATATGTGTAAAGTTAAGTTAAAAATTAATATCATTTAACATATGACAAACCCTGTCCATATAAGCCCATGGGATATAACCCTGATCTAAGGCTGGATCATTTATTCCTTTGATCGGTCTAGTAGTAATCATGATTATTGTTAATTATCGGGTCTAACATCTTCTCGATTCTTTATTTCATGCGGCAACCACTTATCAAAAGATGTCTCAACACAGGTCCACTTAACCGATGGAAACACATGTTGTAACATGACTAAATAGTTATTAATGTGCTGAAATAACAATATTCTAAATATAGTGAGAGAATTAATAATATAATAATAATATGACAAAGAAATAATCCCATGTGTGGGTTCAAAATTACATACCTAATCCATTAGCCATTTTTTATCTTCATATAATATATTTTGCTATTTATTTTGTGTGCACAATCCATGTAAAAAAGTGGTTATTGTGACATCTTCGTTTGTGTCCTCATACCACTGCAAAAATTCCATCATATTATCTTTTTCTCCTTGTGGATGCGATGGTCGGAAAACTTCTCACGTGTATCACTATCTTAGTGGGTTAGTAGATGGGCTCTGAATTTAACTACCTTTCTTTACTATCTTTCCCTGTAATGTCCTACGAGTACTAGATCGATGTTGTATTGGAGTTTCCATTATAGAGACAGTTGATTGTTGGGGACTTGCATCCTTATGGCTAGAGAACTCAATCACCACCGTGGTTGACTCGTCTTGGATTTTAGAGAAAAAATTATCAATTATAGTAAAAAATATAACTAGTTAATGTTACAAATTGTAAATAATAAATAATATGGGAAGAAACTTACCTTTTTTGTTGGGATTGCAAAATACATATGCTAGAGCTCTACAATTTGGCTTCCACCGATGATGAGAACCTTGACGATTTGACACAAGCCTAACGTTCAAGAAGATATTTTTCTCAGGATTGAATCGGTTTCATCACTTAGATGACCTTTGACCCGAATTGATATGAAATCGAATGAACTTTAGATTCGTTAATGGTGAACACCACAAGACGAATGTTGATAAATTCAAAGAGTGATAATTCAACAGTAAGAGAACTATGCAAAAGTCGACCAAAGATTATCTTTCCTTTTATCACAAAAAAATTAAGTTTTTATTGTGCAATAGCAACTTAACCTTAAAACTACCCATGACCCAATGGACTTCCAAATGTCCCAAGCCCATTACTTGATTATCTATCCAAAATACTAATTAAATTAATAGGAATATGTCAATTGGGCTCAATAAAGTCAAGTCTAGTCACAAACAAGACTAAAATCATAAAAACTGAAAATTCTAAATTTGGTAAAATAAAATCTGTCTAATACATATTGAAACGGCCTTTATTTGGCCTACAAATTGGGTGCAACTAGAGAAGTGTGTTGTTATAGAGCTCGAAACAAGCTTCACATTGATATATTATAGGCCTCGTAACTCCTCTTGGATAAAAAGTTACGACCGTTCAAAGTCCGTCTACGCGCTTTAGATTAGATTTCTCTATAGGCTTGGGGCTAAATCAAGTTGACCTCTCTGTTAGCTCCTTCAAGCATCTAGTAATTCTTGAGTGAGCTAGTTTTAGTCTTTAAACCCTATATGAGCCTTTCTAAAGCCTGTTGCACCTTTTTAACTCTACTCCTCGTAATTGCCCAACTAGAATGTATAGCGAATCTCTTTACTGGCTCGGTGCTTCCTTAATGCCTCTATCAATCGATGTTTGATGTGCTTCAAGCGTCACTTGACACTCGTCTACTTTGTCCATAAACCCTTGGAAAAGCTTCTAAAGTTGATTGAGTTTATCTTTAACCATTAATGCAAATGCGGTAGTAGCCACATGAGGGGGTGTTTTTTCAATCAGTTAGGAAGATGACATGACAGGGGTGTGTATAGGAAGACCTAATGTGACAAAACTGTGTATAGATGTATTCCTCCAACACCTAAGAATAGGTGTACTCTGATTTTGTGACTGTGGAGATTAGATTTTTGAAGGAGATCTTAGAGGGGTACAATTATTATCATATTCATCTCTATCACCAACGTAATCCACGACATCTCTGTACCATGATAATTCCTTCTCAACCATAGACAAAATCAAAATAGGAGTCACAATATCCTATATAATTTGACGAATATTTCAGTTAAAAATTTGTAAAAGTAGTTTTTTTTTTTGTGTATATAAATCACAACTTGGGTCTCTATTTTTTGGTGTTCACCGTACGACTTGTGCAAATTTATAAAAATAAGATGTTCACCATATAATTTGTAAAAAATTATAAATCGTAATAATATACCTAAGAAGTCTCAAAGATGTGGTGAACATCCTCCCAACTTGGGCCTTCCAAACTCTTCCATCTCAATATTCGAGGGACACTTTTTGTAAACTTGCAAATGACAAAATGCCTCGAATTGTTCAAAGTTTTGTATATCCATATCTGCAATGTTGAAAATATGACATTAGTTTCACATATTCAATCATAAATGTAAGAGCAAAATAATTATTATCTTAATAATTAGGTTACTTGAAATGTCATTGCATATCTCATTATCCTATAAGATAATGCTAAGATATCTTTTTTATATGGTGGATATGTTTTCGAAGTTTCATCATACTTTTTCTTTATCGCCTGACTCATAGACTCTGTTATCATCCTCCAAACAATTATCCCTCATGGATATCTATTAAACGCATCTCAATCATCAACTAGACCCAAGATGCTTTCTAATAAGGCTTTCCTATTATCTGATCTCATCAATCCATAATGAAGCAAATAAAAGGCAATTATTTTCACTGCATCTTCATTATTATTCCCCCATGCCTTCTCTTTAAAAACTTTTCGTAGATCACCGTAGGATATATGTTTGGCACTTGGTAATAACCTCTCTCTCAACTATGATTCCTTCGTCATAACATAATCACTTGTATTTATCTCTTTACTAAATTTCAACCTCATTATCATAACAAACTCAATAAGGCCAAATCTACAGTCCACCCCATTCAATCTAAACCAAAATACCTCTCCCAACACTCATCATTAACTTGTTGAAAGAGTACAAAATGCATCAAAGTCAAGTCATGTTTAAGAATTTCAAGATTCAAAAATTGTCCAAAGTAATTTTCTCTGAACATTTCTTTTTGGCCACACCTTATACGCTTAACTGTTTATACATGACTTCAAACTTTTAATGTAGCCATGAAGCTATGAGCATTATTATACCGTTTTTTCCTAGGCTAATCATTGACTGAAATTCCTTGAGAAAACAATAATTTGAAGTTTAATCCATTTAAACCAAAAAAAAAAAATCCATCCTATGAAGAGTAAGAATGCTAGTGCTTGCGGTGGTAAGTGAGACAAGTGCAAAGAGTTTGTGCAAATGCAAAGAATGTATGTGAGTGTAACGAGTGCATGCGAGTGCGAGTAAAAGTGCCATCGAAATCAAGCTTTCTTCTCCATCAATGACAACACAACACGATCAAATTCGACTAAAATATACTACATAAGTCGACTATTTGCAAAATAAATTATCACAACCTACAATCCTAAACCTAAAGAAACGGTAAAAAAAAATAAAAAAGGAAAAAAAAATACCATTTCAAACTAACAACCCTAAACTGAGGCAAAAAAAAAAAAAAACACATTTCAAACTTAATAAGGCAAGGAATCAAAGTCACCTCAAACGACATTTTCGAATAGTGTTTACCGACGTTCGAAATGCAAGAAATAAGTCATCGTAATATCTTGAATGTGACAAGACAGAGTTATTGATTAACAAATATGATATGTTTAGTTATTTTGGATACAAGGGTCGAATGCATTAAATGATTGTCTCTCACACTCACACTTTTTGCACTTATGTTCATCTTTTCATTCCAATCTGTACATATCAACAATCACACCAAAAATCAATATGTTTTCGAATAAGTGTATGAATGTTCAATTCATAAGTTACCAACCTTACCATCAATGTGATAATGCAGGAGTATGCTCTAAAAGAAAAGATTACCGATGAAAAACCATATTGAAAAAAGAGGTAATTAACAAAGAGGGGTATTATTGAAATAAAAATTAAATTTGATTAAAAAGATAGATTCATTAAAAGTTTGTCTAAAAAGGTTTGGCTTGAAATTTTTGTACCTATTTTAATTAATATCCCTTAAAAAATTATACAACCTGTAGTTCTTGTTTGCCATATCACAAAAAACAATAAATACTAATACCACCCCAAAATTAGCACCTATCATGACAACAAATTAACACCTATATTCCTCCACGAAAATAAACCATACTCAGACTTATAGAAGTTGCAAATAGTTTTCTTCTACCAACAAGTTTACAACATATAACAGCCTCCAACTTCAAGAAATAGATTAAAAACTAAAACCATTTAATAAAAGCCAATAAGCCATTTATGTTGAAATTTTTTCACAAAGTTTATGAAGTCAGTATGTTATGTTGCAATAAAAATGATTCATGTTCAATACACATTCAGACACAAATTTGCATCATGTTAACACAACACAATGTTCATCATTTTGGAAACCAGTAAAAAGGTCAATTACTCACTAGGAAACACCAGACCAAGGACCAAAAACTCACCACAAAGCCAACCAACCAATCCATTATATTTATCACTGCCATGGAAATAACACATATGTATTCATGTTAATAAGTCATAACCATTAACTAACAATGATGCTGTATGAATTAAATACTCATGTGTTTCCATGAATCTTAATGACTTACCCACTCATCGATCATCATTACTTTTGATATTGATTTGAAGCACATATAAGACAATACAAATGACATGTCAGAAGACAAAATATGAAGCCTACAAAGGATACAAAGTAAAAACAACTAGTAAAAACAAACACAAAATACAAGGGAGGTTGTTAGCATGAAAATTGCGTAGAGCTGAACCTAGTTAATTCCATTATCTCCTAATGTATACAACTTTTTATGTTTGTGGCAAATGTAAGATTTATTATGCATGAACAAACATAAAATCATGCCATTATAATTTACAAGATCAATGGACAAATTATGAAATATTGAATTAACCTTTAGGATTTTAGGAGTACCTAAATCTCTATGCAATTTGAAACCATAAAGTGTTTGAAATTACCTGTCGAGATCACCTCTTAATGCAATTTGGTTTTCTATTCTATAAACCTCCCTGAATAACAGCTTTGAATAAGTAAGTTATACTGCAATCATACTGCATTAGGTTTTGGAGCAAAGACTTAATAGGTTAATTAACCCTATCAAGGTCCAATAAACCTTAAGACCTACATTTATATTGTCCACTCAGATCATAACCTTCAAGTGCATCAAACTTATCTTTATTGATCACTTAATCCCCATTTGTAAATTGACATTAGACTATTCAATTACCTAGTTTTATTAAATCAAAACTATAATTAATGTTAGCTCATATCAAGAAATTTCTAATATTCTCCCACTTGGGCAATATTAATTATTTTTAGGGAAGTTAAAGTAAATACCCTATTCTACACTTATTTAAGTAAAAATGCCCCATTTTCAAAGTCTCACGCAAAAATGCCCCAAATTTTTTTTTAAACATCAAAACCACCTTTTCGTATTTCTATATAAACTCTCACTCTCATACATTTCTTATATCATTTAAACTCGCACTCTCACTTTGATTTTTCTTAATATTTGATACTGTGGGTTTGTTCGAAAGAAAAAAATTCGAATTTTTGAATTTAAGTCAAAACAAATCAATTTGTTGAAAATATATATTTATACAAATCTTAACTCAAAACTTAATTTGATTTGTTAAATCAAATTCATATATTATATAAAGGGGGCATTTGGATATTTGATAATATATTAGGGGGTTAAATAAAATGTTAAAAAATATAGAGACATTTTGATACAAGACAACATATGAGAGTGTTAAATGAAATGTTAGATAAATATAAGGTTAAATAAAATGTTAGAAAAATATGAGGGTATTTTGATATTAAACAATGTAAGAAGGTTTTAAACAAAATGTTAGGAAAATATAGGGACATTTTGATACAAGAGAACATATAAGGGTGTTAAATGAAATGTTAGATAAATATGTGGGGTTAAAGAAATGTTAGAAAATATGAGGGCATTTTAATATTAAACCATGTATGAAGGTTGTAAATGAAATATTAGGAAAATATAGGGATATTTTGATACAAGACAATATATAAGGATGTTAAATGAAATATTAGATAAATATTGGATATTAAATAAAATGTTAAAAAAATATGGAGACATATGGAGACATTTTGATAAAATATAAGAGTATTTCGATACAAGACAATACTTGAAGGTGTTAAATAAATGTTAGATAAATATAGGGGATATTTTAAAATTAGAAAAAATCTAAAGGTGTTAAATAAAATACGTAGACAAAGAGAGGGTATTTCAATATTATAATAATATGAAGTTTGTATATGTTATAAAAATATAGGGTGCATTTCGATACTGAATAATATATTAAGGAGTAAAAAAAATATTAAAAAATATAAGGATCATTTGGATATAAACCAAAATATGAAATTAACATTTTGGTTTCAGATAATTTATGAGGTGTTTAATGAAATATTGGAAAATCAGAGGTGGCATATTGATATTAGTAAATGTTCATTGTGAATTTTTTATGATAAATGTTTTATTTTTTAATCGAAATTTCTTATTGTAGGATTGATAATTAAAATAGTTGATTATACTGTTTTTTGTTTCCATGAAGAATGGATCCAACATGATGAGAACACAATAAAGTATGTTGGAGGTTTTAAAAAATTGGTTTAAATTCCCTTTGGAACAATACTTTAGGGATTTATCCAACTTTTGAGTAAATAGTATGGTATTGATTCCATCTGAAATTACATTTAGCTATGCAAGAAACTAAAAAGAATCAAGTTTGACTGCCTTGTAAAGATTGAAAATGATGAAGATATGCAAGGCCTTATTGATATGTTTGTAATACTTCAAGGAATGTATATTTATTTTTGTTACATGTACCATAATTGAAAGACAAGAAGAAAAAGAAAAAGAAGAAATTAATGGCAACGATGATAGTGAAGTGAAAAGAAATCTACTAGGGAAGACTTAATTGATTTCCATAACAATGCATTCTATATTGTTGTTGAATGGGCTCGTGAAGACAAAGAGATGGTTTCATATTGGGGTGACTTTAAGGGGAACGAGATGGCTGATGTTCCTCTTGATGAGACAAACTCCGGTGATATGTCACTTGTTCACTGTGATATAAATAATCTTCAGGTTGAAGATCCTATTATAATTCTTGGGAATTATTCAGGACCATTTTTGGATAATATCCCCACTAATCCATTTAAGTGGCTACCTAATTTTTCTCCATAGCCTTCAACATTATCAAGTAGTGCAGGATCAATCCAAAAGGGGAATATTGTAAAACTTGGTTACATTTTTAACAACAAAAAACACTTGAAAAATGTTGTGGACCAATGTTCCTTGAAGAAAGGATTTCGGTGTAAAGTGCTTAAGTTTGACACGAGGAGACAGAAGATTTAGTGTTATAATGAGAAATGCAAATAGTTTCTATCAAGAAGTAGAGTAAAACCTAGTTAGGTCTTCCAAATTCATAAAATGAATCCCACATACACATGTTTAGTATATCAGATAAAGCTACATCACAAACAAGCCAAGGCCAGGCTTTAGGTCAAATAATAAAGTTAAAGTTTGTGTTGATTGATCATATTTATGTGGCTAAAGAAATCATTATCGACATCGACGACATGTGTAAATTGACATTTCATATTCACAGGCTTAGTAAACAAGAAATTAGGTATTAAATTCATTAAAGGGCTTACCGGAAGAGTCATTTATGCTTTTACCTAATTATTGCTATAATTTAGGGTGTGCTCATTCGAAAACTATTATAGCTATAGAAACAGACAATGAACATTGCTTTCAATATTTCGTGCTCATCCGAAAATCGTTATAGCTATAGAAACAGACAATGAACATCGCTTTCAGTATTTTTTCATGGCATTAGATTGTTTCGTCCATGCATTTTTACATAATATCTTCAACCTATTATTTACATTGGTACTATTTTCTTTAAAGGTCAATATCTTGGACATTTACTTTTTGTAGTGGCTTTGATGGTAATAACCAGATCAACCTAATTGTTTTCGACGTAAGTATAAAGAAAGATTATAAAACGTGGTGTTGGTTTCTGACAAAGTTTAAAGATTGCATCAATAAAATACTAGAGTTGGCAATAATCACATCATGTTATATACTCTACATTGGCTGAAGTTTTCTATTTAGTTTCATTAATGTATTATTTATGTATTTGTTAAAATGAGATGTAATCGATGTAATTTAATTAATGTTCCATTTAAGTACTTGTATATCTACAATGTAATTTATTTAGTGTGAATAATATTTTACTTATGTAGTTGTTGGAATGGGTATTACTTTATTTAATCCATTGAACATTATATCAGAATTATTTATGTTCCAAACACATGTTTATATTATTTGAGTTCAGATTCATACTTTATCGAGTAAATTGCAATAAAATTGAAAAAAAGGAAAAAAAATGAAATCAAATGCATAACCAATAAACCATTATATATATATATATATATATAACAACTCAAAATTCATATGAATAAACAATGATAAATGCAAATCTACATCTGTGGTCTACTTGATGCTGTGAAAATACAATGTGAGGCCAAATATCGATGCATCAAGGTGGATGACTCGTGGGTGAAATCCAAGCTTCGTGAAATTGCCAGATACTTAATGTAGTGTAACATAAAAAATATTACAGTCACCAAAACCCTCGCCTTACTAAGTGTGGATCACTACTTGACGTAATACCAAGTTATCCACACATGGTGCATGCCTAGCGGTGGCCTAAAAACTCATCATTACTAATAATGCTAAGATGAATATGGTGTATAGGGGTGGATTCGACCCGAGCTGAGCCTAAATAGGGTCCAACTCGTTTTCATTTAGGCTCAGCTCGTTTTATAATTTAAGTGTTCTTACTTGGCTCATACCTAGCTCAAGTTCATATTTATTGGCTCAGGTTCACTCAATTCGATTCAGACTAGAGTTTTAAGCTTAGGTTAGGGCTCGCATTTTAGACTTGTGTCAAATTCTGGATTATTCTTAATATTCTTTATGAAAAAATATATATTGCATGTATACAAATAAGAATCTCAAATTCATAAGTTAATATACATATGTAAAGAATATTATTAATCCAAAATATACACTACATCCTATTATCATCATTCATCATAAAACTTAGATTTCTCCTTAATATTTGATTTGAAAAACATGAATACAAAATAAAGTAGTTTACATTACACATTAATTGCATTATTTTAACATGTTTACAGATTACTTAAACATGAACAAATGGCCAAAATGAAGTTGCCTCTTGTCAAACCTAAATAAGCCATATTCCATGTCATGGTTTTATAACTTCCATGCCTTTTGTCAAACCTTAGTCAACCCTGCATAATTATAACATTTCATGGTTTCAGTCAAACCTGAACAAGCATTTTCACAAACTATGGCCAATTTATTCCATTCATCATACTTGCAAAATAAATTCAAGAATAAAAACAATAACTCTAGCATTTTTGTTATCCCTAATATAACATTAACAAGATAGAAAATGATCAATCAAAGTAATTACATTTAGCATCAACAAGATAATGAGAATTAAAATAAATTCCATAGTAGCATAAAAAAAATTCTTCATTTCATAGCATCAACAAGAAAATGAATAACATGTAAAAACAATTATATAATTTTAGTCATGAGACAAATATGAACATAATTTGTTCTTACTTGTTGGAAACATTGCATTATCCTATAATATGTGCTTGTTTAAGTATTTACTAATATGTCAATCTCAGTATCAGTGTCCTCAATATTTAAGAAAGCACACAACGTGGTTTATTAAATTGGTTATAAATATCATAAATAAATAAGTATATGAAGTTAAAGTTATACTCCTATTGGTTTTTTTACCCAATATTTGGCTCAAATCCAATCACCTCAACATATAAGCATGTTTACAGTTTTTGGTGCTAGAGATGCCCTATACGGGTCAATCACTCTACCATCCGCATTGAAAGCACTTTCGAAAGTGATAGTGAAGATTGGAACTGCAAGAATCTCAACCGTCATACATGATAAGATGTAACATCCCTCCCCCAGAAGTATTACCCATTGAAGAAGAAATGTTACGAATTAATATTCGGAGCGTCTATTTTTTTATTTTTTTTAAAATACTTTAAAAACTACTTTGAACTCAACTCATTACTGAAAGTATTTAGAAATTATTCAAAAAAAACTGAAAATCTAGAGGCAAACAAAAAATGTACATACTCATATAAAAACTCATCTTGAAGCATCTGAAAATATGGAATAATCCTATACAACTGTACAATCATCTCAAAAAGGTCAAAAGTCAACAAGAACATATGATTGTATGCATGTAATATAAACCAAAGATAACCTACTCCAACCGGATCTATCTTCGCTGACCTGACCCTGCCTCACAGCTACCTCGATCACTTGTACCTACAATCATGAAAGAAAAGGAAGTGACAGATAAGAACACTCAGTAAGGGGAAAGAATCAAGTAAACTATCTCCTTTCCTATTCTAACTCACTCTGGGGACTCAACTTCACATCATAATCTCTATAAGAGATTGAAGGGGTAATCTAGTTCATTCTTTACTATTTTTGGGTCATTCTTTGTCCCACCTAATGTCTAGTTGATACTTTCTGGAAGCTAACTATAGGGATTTGGCACTTTTCCAAGCTTGAGCTCTCTTTCTTTCTCTCACTACACCATTTTTGAATTTGAATTGAGCTCTACTACGAGCGGACCCTACTAGGGGTCTATATCCTACTACGGACGTGTTCTACTACAGATGTGCCCTACTATGGCGATGTAGTGTAAAGTGCCCCCTTATAGTTCATAGCATGCATGCAGACCTTATATCTTACTAATCTTGCTTCCATCTAAATCTATTCATAACCTACCAAACTATACTCTTGGGACGACCCCAGAATCTTGAGCCCTAAATTCTTTTTCTTGTTGTTCTTTTTATCTCTTTGCTTTCCTTTCCATTCCTTTCTTTCTTTCTGCCTTTTCTTTTTCTCCTTTTCTTTCTTTCCAAAAACTGTGAAATACTGTTCACAGAACTGTTCATTTGGTAAGGCAACCTTCTTTTTCATATAATTTAACAGCCCAAACGGTCTCTAATTCATACAAGCTATATATCGTTGAAAAGAGGATTCAAAGAACTTTCAAACAAGCTATAATAACACTCATAATTAATTAGATAAGACAGTAAAAACGTGAGATTAAATCAGTGGCAAAAAACTGTCTTCATTGTTTATTTGGTAAAGTAGTCCTTGTGGTTTATACAATATTTAACCATCCAAATGATCTCTAATTCAGACAAGCTATATATCATTGGAAAGAGGATTCAAAGAGCTTTCCAACAAGCTATAATAACACTCATGATTTATTAGTTAAGGCAGCCAAAACATGGGGTGAAGTCAGTGGTAAAACTGTAAATATTATCCAACTCTCTGCCATCAACAAAATCACACACATAGATACCCCAAATGGCAAAACAACATTTCTCAACTTCAAAATCATCATTTATAACATAGATCCAAGGAACCAAAAGCCTAAAACATACAACATATCAACGATGATACCCCTTACCTTGTTTCAAGCCAATCTTTGCAAGTTGGCTCCCTCTTTAGTTTGCTTTCTTTATCACCAAAATCACCTTAAATCAACATCAAAACATACTAACATATTCATATAACATGCATCCAATATATATATAAACATACGTAAAGGGAAAAGGAAGAGATCTTTTAGTTACCAAGTCTCCTAAAGTGCTTCCTCTTATCTTCCTTCCTTATTTGTCTTCCAAAACCCTTCCAAATCACCCACTTTATTCAAAAAACACAGCAAAAGCAAGAGAAAAGCTGCCTCTTTCTGGAAGAGATGGGAGAATGATGGAAAAAAGGGGTAAAAGTTACCTTTTTTGATTTTTCTCTCTATGTATAAAATCTTTATCTTATTTTCTTTTTTTTTTATTTCTTTATATATATATATATCTAAAAACACACACATACATGTGAATATATATAACTATATTTAAAATTAGAAATATCTCCAAATAGGGTCAAAAGACATAAATGCCCTTGAAACGTACCTGAGGGTATTACAACTCTTCCCCCCTCACAAGAATTTCGTCCTCAGAATTCATAAAAACAACTCTGGATACTTCTCCTTCATGGTCTACTCCATTTCCCAAGTAGCCTTATTTATCTTCTGGTTTCTCCACAAGACTTTTACTAGAGGAATCTGTCGGTTCTTTAGTTGCTTAATTCTTCTGTCAAGTATCTGAATCGGTCTTTCTTCATAACTAAGGTCTTCTGATAACTTAATATCCTCTGTAGTCATGACATGGGAATGATCACCAAGACATTTCCTCAAAGATAAGACATGAAATACATCATGAATCTGATCTATATTGGCTGGTAAGGCCAATTTGTAAGCCATTTTACCAACTCTCTCAATTATCTCATATAGACCAATAAATTTGGGAGCTAGCTTTTATTTCTTTCTAAATCTCATCAAATGCTTGAATGGAGCAACCTTTACAAAGACAAACTCACCCACGTTGAATTCCAAGTCTCGACGTCGATGATCTGCATAACTTTTCTGTCGATCCTGGTCTTGTTTTATTCTCTGCCTAATCAGTTGGACATCATCAATCATTTTCTAGGTCAACTCAGGCCCAAGGGATCGAGATAACATATCTCTCTCTCCTATCTCGTCCCAGTAGAGAGGAGAGCGACACCTCTTACCATATAATGTCTCATAAGATGCCATCTGAATAGTCATTTGATAGCTATTATTATAAGCAAACTCCACCAAGGGCAACATTTCTACCCATGTAACTTTATGGTCCAGGCAACAAGCTCTCAACATGTCCTCTAAAATTTGATTAACCTTCTCCGTCTGTCCATCTGTCTGAGGATGATAGGTTGTACTAAATGCCAAATTAGTACCCAAAGATCTTTGGAGACTCTTTCAGAAAGCTGATACAAATCTTATATCACGATCAGATACTGTGGTCTTGGATACCCTATGCAATCTAATAATCTCCCTAACATATAATCTCCTCAGCTGATATGTGGTACTAGTATCTTTGATAGGCAGGAAATGAGCTGACTTGGTCAATCTATCCACAATCACCCAGATAGCATTGTATCTATTCTAAACTCTAGGGAGTCTACTGACGAAGTCCATAGAGATATGCTCTCATTTCCATTCTGGAACAAGTAGAGGCTGAAGCAACCCTGAAGGTTTTTGGTGTTCAGCCTTAATTTGCTGACAGGTGAGACATCTGGTAACAAACTCACCTATATCCTTTTTCATGCCTGACCACTAAAAATATCTTTTTAAATCCTGATACATCTTTATACCCTCAGGGTAGGTAGTGTAAAGAGAACTATGAGCCTCTGTAAGAATTCTCTGTCTTAATTTGGTTATCTGGGGAACATAATGATTAGTTTATTACATTCAAAACACACTTCCCCATTTATGTTAATAGTTTATAATATTAAAAATGTTAATTATATCAATGGAAAACTTCGAAGCCAAACTTTGGCTTAGATTTTAAAGAAAAGATCATTTAATTATAGATACTATTTTTATTAGTCCATTATTAATAAACATGTTTATATATTGTGAAGGCTTGTTGCTTTGTAAGTTATTAGTTTAGAATTTAAGAAATCGTTATTATTATTTTATTATCAGATAACACAACAAATTAGTATTATCTACTTCCAAGAAAGCACTCGAATATATGTTTTAGGTAGTAGATTTAGACTCAAGCAATTCTACTCTATTCTATTGTTATTTTCAATAACATAATCAACATCAACTAATTTCTATGAAAGAAAAATGGCTCTTAAATTTACAACTATGTTTTTTTCCCAAATTAATTCAGATTTGATAATTTTGTCAATTTCAGTCATAATATTAGCTGAAGGAACCCTTTCACTAATGTAAATTACAACTTCAACAGAGCAAGTCATATAAAGTTTGATGCTTATATCATGTAATTCATTAAAAGAAGGGTAACACACCTTAGCTCAAAATTTGCATATCATCAAGTGTCAGGTAAGGTGCACAATTCAACAAGTTTATAAGAAATTTGAACAATCTATGAGATAAACAGTGAAGAATTAAATATGTGATTTTAAGATGTTTAAATCTAGTAAGTGGTTTTTTTTTCCTTTAGTTAATTTGGGGAGGCATGCTAAAGATTTTATGGAGGTTGCTTTTACTGGTCTACAATTCATCTCCTATATCTTTTCAAAGAGTATATTTGACTTACAAAAGAGTTACCTTACTTGTTCACGTTGCCAAGTTAACTTGCTAGAGTAGAGAACTACTGGAGAAATGATAGAGAAGAAAGGCCAAAAGTTGTTGTGTAATGGAGAAAACATAATACAAAGAAAAATATTAGAACTACGTAGAAGTCTTAGCGGCTGACCAACGTTGAAGTCATGGTAGTTGAAATACATTTGAATTATGAGTGAATAGAGGAGTCAGAAAGAGTATGAATGGAAATAGAACTTTTAGAGAAATGGCACCTTCACACACAACAAGAAAAGCAAAAGAGCTTAGGTTTTTTTGGCTTTAGTTTAGTTAGTAACTCCCCAAACAATGACATTTTTATGCAGCAGAAGCCCAACAGCTTATGCTTTAAGTTAAATGAGCATAACCCGATTTGCTGAGTCGAGTATTACCCTGTTTAGGTTTGGGCTTATGTTCGTATTCTAATTTTAGCTTAGGCTCGTGTTACTACTCATACTCATTTATAACAAGCTCATTTTTGGCTTGTTTGAGCAAAACTCATTTTGAGCCCCAAAAAGTTCGCTTTAAATCTAACCCTAGAGGTGTAAGGTCGCATCCTTCGTGTAAGCCCATTATGTCTGCCTATGTAAGTTGTCTTAAAGTCATATACGATGATTGACCAATCACAAAAATCAAGGACTTCGATGACCCAATAGACACAATTGAAGTTTATAAGGATAAGAACCTATAAAAATTGAAAAATTATAATGGACACACGTGTTGTATATAAGTAAATTATAATAGGAACATGTATATATAATACCCTATCGACCTCCACCCATGGTTTGTAAAACAAACTGGGGGTGTAATCTGCCCCCACCCTCTTCATGAATTGCTCGGGCCACTCGTACACCTCTGGTGATGTGGCATTCCAACTATTATATGCCATCTCAATATGCCTCATAAAAAAGGTATGGGTCATCATCCAACTCTATGGAATGATGACCTTTTACACGTACTAATATCGATGTAATAGTGCCAAGAAAGAATCTATAAGATGAAATAGATATAAAACATGAATTGTATTATGTTTTGATGAATATATAAAATATTTAACTAAAGTCAATGTATATAGACCACTTACATTATCGGTCAGCCATTCATGTAGCTCAATAATTGTGTGTCAAAAAGTGGCTTTGGACTACACTCTTGTGCAATAAACATCATGGTCGTCAAACATTATAGCTCCAATGTACCACATAAGGAAAGATGCCTCACGCTCAGCAATTGAGGATGGAATGGTTTGAATCTATCGTTTTGCCCTCGATTTAATTGAATTTGTATACGGAGTGCGAACAAGTCCAAATGACCCTACCATGAGCAGTCTACACAAACTGAAAAATGACATAAAATTGTTAATTCAATATTTCATCTTGATTAACAAATACCATAAAATTGTTTAATATTACCTTCTTGACATACGAAAAAGAACGTTTGATAGAGGAAACCTCTATTATTGTCAAGTCAACCATTTGTACCCCTGATATGGACTGGAGAAGTAAATTAATATTATTAGTGATCAATATATCTAAAAATATACAAATTATAATGGATATACTTTATCCTGCTCTCTCTCTGAAATAGCCTCAAGTGACTCGTCTCCTTGTGAACTAATATCAATGACCTCTTTACTCACATTAGGGGTCTTAATAATTAACCATAATTATTCATCCTGAAAAGAAGGAAAAAACAATTTAATTATACATAATAATATTTAATTGCATTCAATTGATTCAATAACAACAATCTACGCTACTTCTATGATCAGGGAAAGTACACATGAAGAACTTTCAATCAATAGCTCCTCATGGCTAATACACTATATGAGTATTAACAACAAATTGATCAATGACATTTCATATAAAATATAGTAACAACAATTAATTACAAACCTCAAGTGGGGGAAGTAATGTAATCGAAGGGCCAATGATACCCCCTCATGGCCAATACCCTACAGGAATATTAACAACAAATTGATCAATGACATTTTATATAAAATATAGTAATAACAATTAATTACAAACCTCATGTGGGGGAGGTAATGCAATTGAAAGGCCAATCGATACACCTTCATGGCCAATACCCTATAAGAATATTAATAACAAACTGATCAATGACATTTCATATAAAATATTATAACAATAATTAATTACAAACCTCGGGTGGGGGAGGTGATATAATCGATGGGCTAACGGGTGAAGGTCTCCCAATATCGTCATAAGTACCTTATATAAAGTTAATAAACATGTTATAGAAATGGATAAATACAATTTATAAAAGGAATAAATAAGATATGGCTTGTCATCTGATCAACTGTATCTGGTCATGTATGTGTCACGATATCCTTCAAACGACTTATACGATCCTCTAGTTGAAACATAAAAGAAGACATATACTTTTGCATGACAAACATCTAGTCCCATAAATAAGAAATCTCACTTAATATCATATTGTCCCAATAGGCCAATGCAGCATCATAAGGGGATAGAATGAGTGATTTAGTTAATGGATACTCGTGCATAGGGTGCTCGATAGTAAGGTCTTGAACCCTGTAAAATGTGTGGTCTCAGTGGTTGGGGTGGTCTTAATGATAGGACATGTAGTATGCTCAATTGCAGGGCTTAAACATCGTCAAGTGTATCAAGACTAGCAGTTTGTATGTTAATAAGTGGCATTGGTGGAGAAGCTCCATCTCTTATCGAGGAGGGCATTGAAAGGGATAAGGATGAGTGGAGATCCAAACATAGTTGTGTAGACAACAATGTCAGCATACTATGGTGTAGCCTCCTCAATCGATAACGGTTGGAGCGGGAAAATAACATCATCTTACTCATTCAGATATATAATTAAACCTATTTGCGTTAATCAATAAATCAATCAACAATTACATTTCTTATCACTGATGAATATAATTCCCATGTGACTCAAACCATAAACATCTCTCGTTTGCCACCTAAACATCTGTGGAAATGTATTGACAACAACCACGTCCACCTAATTATATAGAGTGTCAATTATCTTGTATATCTAATACTATAATGTAAACATTGATGTTTAAATTCAATTAATAATTTTTTTCTTTACCAATCAATATATATAATCAACAAATATACATTTACCTGGAATGTCAGCGGGAATCCATAGATGTCATATTTATACATGTTTAGCATATGACTAGAGCAAATCCTATCAGTAGCCTAGGACATCGACTCAAACATCATTTTTCACATCAAAACACCCCATGGGTAAGAATTAAAACCGTCCAAATGATTAACTAATTAGAGATACTCTACAGATATCTTCTTTTATCAATCATTGCCCAGTAACATCATATACAGGTAATACAACAGGGCTATTTTGACAGCATCGATATCATTATCCCCTCATGATTTAGTCTGAAAAACTCACTCTAAATCATGGTATTGTACCTTCTAACATCCCTGAAAATAAGCCTTCTAAATCTCATCTCTGGATCCTCATGGAATATATGATGAAAGAGGAATGATTCGACTGAATGGTAGCCTGATTATAAGTGTAAACTTGAATAGGTTGAATATCACATCAACCTTGTTAATCATAAACTAAAACTCATCTCAGCCTAATCCCCGATATAACTGTCATAATATGAATGAGTGCACCAACACTTCACTAAATCTCATGTCTAGTAATCGGAAAAGATGTCCAAAGTAAATCCTTTCAAACAACTATAGTTGTGTATGGGTCAATATAGATTTAATCTTCAATAATGCAGTTTATTGTACATGAAAGGTAACCTCTGCTTGAAAATATTGTGTCACCTTCAAGATTCTTAATTCACTATTATCACATTTTCTTTTATATGAAATATCTTGTAAAAAAAAAAATTCATAAAAGTTTATAAGAATTTCATAAAAAATAATGGACTTGAAATTCAAAAAAGACAAGTCAAAAAACCATTAAATAATAAAAATTGAAAAATTATCTTGAAATTCGAAAACAAGACGTCCAAATATTATAAAACAACAAATATAAAAAAATGGAATTAAAATTTAAAAACTACACATCGAAAAATCCTAAAATGACAAACATAAAAAAACAGATTAAAAATTTGAAAATTACAAGTGTAATTATCCTAGAATCATGAAAATCGAAAAATTGATTTGATATTTGAGAACTACATGTTGAAAAACCCAAATATGACAAATACCAAAAAACTAATCTGAAATTTAAAAACTACACGACAAAAAACCTTAAAATAACAAAAATAAAAAGACAGACTTAAAATTTGAAAAGTACATGTTAAAAAATCCTAAAATGATAAAAATAAAAAATGAATCGAAAATTTGAAAATTACAAATCCAATTACCCTAAAATCACAAAAACCAAAAAGTTGATTTGAAATTCAAAAACTATATACCAAAAAATCTTAGTAGGACAAATACCAAAAAATCGATCTAAAATTTGAAAACTACACATCTAAAATAATAAAAATAAAAAAACTGAAATTCAAAAAAGTACATGTCGAAAAACCTTAAAATAAAAAAATAAAAAACAAATTCAAAATTCAAAAATTATAAGTCTAATTACCCCAAAGTCATTAAAATAGAATAATTGATCTAAAATTTAAAACTACGTGCCAAAAAACTTAGCTATGACAAAAATACTACAAAACCGATTTAAAATTTGAAAATTATACGTTAAAAAATCCTAAAATAACAAAAATTGAAAAACGGATTTAAAATTCAAAAAGTACATATTAAAAAACTCTAAAATGACAAAAATAAAAAACAGATCAAAAATTTGAAAACTATAAGACCAATTACCTTAGAATCACAAAAACCAAAAAATTGATTTAAAATTTGAAAACAATGTATTGAAAAACCCAAATATATAAATACCGATTTGAAATTCAAAAACTATACGTTGAAAAAATCGTAAAATAACAAAAATCGAAAAAGACCTGAAAATCGAAAATTATACATTAAAAAACCTTAAAATGACAAACATAAAAAATAGACCGGATATTCGAAAATTATACATCCAGTTACTCTAAAATGATAAA